>NC_137509.1:5365000-5367500 GCF_041902795.1 Electrophorus electricus
TGGTACTCCTTCATGCTCCCACTCGCTCCCCCAGACAGCCAGCGTAGTCAAACGATATTCTTTTCCCAGCATTTGATTACCGTGATTTCTAGTTTCATCACTGTGTAAATCCTGATTTTATCCAGGTTTTGACAGAGGAGTCTCTGGGACAGATACCACAACATCAAGTGCTCAAATTTAAGATGGTAAAGCCCTCACGTCACCACACTTATGCCTGCTCCTCACAGATTACTATGTCCCCAGCACCCCCTACTGACCACTTAGAGCAGAACAGCACAAGTTGGACTGTATACTGTTTAGAATAGACCTTGACTTGGCTTGAGAGAAGTACACAGTGAGAGAAGGCACATTAAACCACACATTAGTCCCATATTGAATTCTGGTGTGTAATGTATATACATGCATATTTAATCTATGGGAAATTCCTTATAAGGTGCTGATGACTGTTCCACCAGTGGAATTTCAGGCATAATGGAATTTAATTATGATTCAAATTCATTGTGACTCACTTCTCTTTATGATGTAACAACAGCATAGTGTTACCTCTAAGACAACAGACCAAATGTCCAAAGTTCACTAAGCACTGCACGTCACTTCAGAAGTCCACTAAAGAGTGCATATCACATTTCACTGAGTTTGCACCAATAGCATAACACAACCAACTTTTCATATGAACAGATTTGATACAAATAAAACTAAAAGGCCTCCTGAACATGAAGAAAGCAGATTAGGATCTGCATGTATTCGCTTTTCCAGCCTGAGATGGGACATGTATTCTTAATGCAGAGTTCTTGGTCAAGGGACTTTTTCTGTGAGGAATCACTGGAATCTTTTACAATTGTCATGATTGTCCCTGTCTCCATGGTTTCTCTGGCTCCATGGTTTCCCTGTCTCTATGGTTTCCCTGTCTCATGTCTTTGTTTTTCTTTACTCCCTTGTTGTGGTTCTGTTCCTTAGTTTCGTTTTCTCCACCCCTCACAATTTGCACCTGTGACTTGTTTAGTGTTCATTAGACCATGTATTTAAGCCCTGTGTTAGTTTAGTCTTGTTGGTGGTCTTTGTGATTCCTAGTCCCGTGTTTATCCTAGCCGCTGTGTTATAGCCTGCATCCCCCATTTGTTATCTTGTGCTTTTGTTTGTTTGCTAATCATGTATTCCCGGACTCTACGTATTGGCTCTATGGCCCTGGACTGTTCAAACGACTACGACTCTGGATTTGCCCATAATAAATCTCGCTCTTCTCCGCACATGGGTCCACCTCCTAACCGTTCAAAGTTCCACCAGTATAAAATGTGATTGAAGCTTTAAAAAAAAAAACAGTCAGTAATCATTTCTATAGTAAGACTTCAGGTCTAATATATTAATTAGTTTATATTCTGTTCTTTTGTTCAGCTTCAGAGAACATAATACAAAAGAAAATCTTATAAAAGATTACCTTTGCACTGGACATGTTTACTTTGAGACATCCTCCATTGGGCCTGAATTTTACCTTTTCTTCTGCAGTGTTTAAGTGGCTGGTGCTGTGTGTTCCCCTAAATCACACCTCACTAATCACACTAATTGTTCCATCACACTAATCACACCAAACTTATCGGTGTATCACTCCAATCACACTACAATAATCTTTCCACCAAACTAATCACACCACAATAATTGTTCCAACACACTAACCATCCCACTAATCATATCACACTAATAAGACCACATGAATCATTCCATCACACTAATCATCACATTAATCAAGCTGCACTAATAATCCACTGCCCTGATGCAGCACAGTCAAATCAACACCAAGCAACCTGTCTGTCTCTCCAAGGAGAGACACCGCTCTTTTAACCAGCAATAGCCTTCTACAAGACCCTCCACCAGATCTTATAACACATCTTCAACCAGACCTTACGGAAGACCCTCTACCAGAGCACAGAAGCAACAAAATAGCAGCTACAACACTCATGTATAATCCTTTATCAGATATAATTACATTAAAAATCATTTAATAATCAATATCATAATACAGAATTAGGATGTTTGACACCAATCACTTTCAAAAAAGGTCCATTGTTGTAATGCTTGGCCAGTTCCATCTCCTTTAGCTCATGTGACATAGCAACACAATGGCACGGGATAGTTGAATATATTACAGTTTACATAGAAAAATACACATCTGGAAGGTTTTACTAAATAAACATGAAAATCTAGTCCAATCACTGATAAAATCCCAAAATGGTTTTTAAAAAGTGATATTTGAGGAGTCAAATTCAGTTAAGAAATGAATACATCAAGGTTGTAAATAACATTCAAACCTTGTGCTATCTTGCATAGGCAGTTCTGAAGTTACAAACTAAACAGTTCAACTAAAGGTTTTGTATGTTTTAAAAACATGCATGTTCTTCACAACATTGTAATAGGATATATATATATATATATATATATATATATATATATATATATATATATATATATATATATATATATATATATATATATATATATCTCCCTC
>NC_137509.1:5372500-5445000 GCF_041902795.1 Electrophorus electricus
TTTACTAAGAATGAAATAATTAATCAACAGCCAACTGCCTTGAGCTTTTGATATTCACCTTGATCTCTTGCTATGTCGGGCTTGTACCAGTATTTTGAAGTATCTTGGACAAACTTTACTGTTACCTGCTTACTCGCCAGTCCATCTTAACAAAAACAAAGGAGAAGCAAAAGAAGTTAATATGTTATACAGTGCAAACATGAAAAGGCATCGAGATTGCTCTGTATCTGTAGAAGTATAACCTAAACAGTCCATTAACATATATGTATATATCTGTTTACCATTTCATTAATAAATAGTAATAATAAAATAATGACCAATATAATGACAGCCAATAGGCACTTATCCTTTTAAGAATATGGGACTGCTTGTTTGCCCTAGGACTTTTGTTATTAATTTAATAAGCAGCACTTATTTTACTATTCCGTTACAGAAGGGATCCACATTCCAAGACCTGGGAACTACGTTCACACTTTATTCACCAGCAAGCCCTTTGTAAGATGGGTTGTGTGTGTTATCACAGTGAAAGCACAGAGAAACGGTGGTGCTGGTGCATTGTGGGTATAAAAAAACCAAACCGCTGTAGAGTTCACCTGGTAGCAGGGAGGGTGGGCTGACCGCAGCGACCCTGCCCTGCAGCACAGGCAGCACGCTGGGGAACGGGATGCTCAGCGAGCTGCCACTGTGAGGGCTGGAGAAGCCACTGGGTGCAGGGGAGGCGGAGCCTATGGAATGATCACAGTCAGAGGCTCGCCTCTTCTCTGGCAGCGGGGGCTGCTGCAGCTGGAAGATCGGGACGTCCGGCTCCAGCAGGAGCCCTGGGAGCCCTGGGGGCCCGGGTGGCCGGCAGAAACCTTCCGGCTCGTCAAAGTCCTGTGGGGGGCTGTGGCTGAATCCATACCGCACCACCCTGGTCCCCTGGTCACCCCGGGGGGAGCCATGAGCACCGGGAGCTGGGGCCGGGTGGCTGTGGGTGTGTGTGTGGTTGGATGGAGGAGACCTCTGGCTGAAGTCCACAGCTCCAGAATGCTGGGCTTTGACGAAGGAGTGGCGAGGCAACAGCGCCCCCTCTGGGCAGGAAGACTGGGCGGGGCTAGAGAGAGGAGCAGGTTTGTAACCTACACTGATGTCCTACACCAAACAAACACGCTTAACTATTTTTACAAGTTTATATATTTGCTATCCCATGTAAAACATTCTTATGGAGCCTAATGATGTTGTTTAAACAACTTTAAACAATCTTTTAACAATCTTTAAACCAGCCACTAGCCGAAGGAGGACCACAGGTCCGTTTACCTGTTGGCGAGGCTCATGAATCCTGCTGTGGTGTTGGAGTGAGTGAAGATTCTCTGGGAAGTCTTTGCCGTGATCTCATCATGACCCATAATGTCTGCATAAGCTCTCATTTCTGAAATCAAAACCACCACACATGAACTCCGCGCTGAAGAAGAATGATTCCAATCCAAAAACAAATACACACACACACACAGACACACACACACAATTCCTATAATGTATCCATCCATATACATAAACTACATCATTCTTTATCCTATTATTCAATAATTCCACTTGGCTGGCACAAGAGTTTTGGCTTTGAACTGTTATTCCTCTTTATAAAACCATGTCCTTGCATTAATGGTGTCCTACCACAGACCTCAGTCCACCTAAAGAACGCAACCATGTCATTACCCACCTTACATTGCACATTACTACCATATCTGCAATACTGCATGTCAGGGGTATCAGAGGAGCAGCTATGTTCTGGCGTCCAGATTACATTTATGTAGACGGGCTGATCTCAGATCAGTACTCTTGCTTTGAGACACCTGGTAAGTACATGCCCAGTTACAGAACACCACGTGGTACCAGCCATGCCCAGATAGCCACTAGCTGAGCAGACAGAGATGAAGTTGTTGCCGTCACCCACGTGCCTTTGTAATCCAGCCATAAGCCATGTAAAAGGATTTAATTTGTCTCCTGTTCCACCCTCCTTTTCCATTCAAAGGGTATGTTAAGTTGGTTGCTATGGTAACATCTGAATAGGCCTGCTGCACTTGCACACTAGGCCTGAAAGCAGTCGCCCTGACAGCAGGGCTCCATGGAAATAGAACGCAAGGTCACGGCCAAGTTTGGACAGATGAGAAGGTCGCCTCCAGTGAAAGATTGTGTTGTTGTCCATCGAGCTCTTATACTGCAGGTCACTTCTTAAAATACAGTGGGACTTAAAAACAAGGTAGAGCTTTTAAAAAAGACTGAGTAACAGTGTCTGAGCTGCAAGTCTGATCTACAGTAGTGCAGTGTGAGTTGGTTCCATTCCGTGGTGAGTTGCATTCTCACACTTGCCACTAGGCAGCGCCATACAAAGCATATGCTAACAGATGTCACTGCTAGATCCCTGGGTAAGGATGAAAGAGGAATACTGGGTGGATTTAGAGGGAATGTTTCTAACACTGGAGAGCACAACCCCTCCACCAACTGACACACATGGTCCACACCTTCCTGATTAGCTGGAGGCGGCGTGTTGGAATGAGTGGGGTGTGCTTAATTGAGTATGGGGCATGCAAAATTGACCTTGGAGCATGTTGGATTGACCTTGGGGCATGCTGGATGGTGCTTAGTGCGTGCTGGATTGAGTATGGGGTGTGCTAATTGAGTTTGGGCAATGCTGGATTGAGTTTGCAGCTTGCTGGTCTGATTACGGGGCATGCTGGACTGGGTCAGGGCCTTTGGGGACTTTAGTGCCTATAGAACAGCACTGGAGAGAGACACGTCAGCCCTTTCTCTCAGCCGACCCAACACAGCCCAGCCCAGCCCAGCCCAGCCCAGCCCAGCCCAGCCCAGACCAATCCAGCCCAGTCCAACCCAGCCCAGACCAGACCAGACCAGACCAGTCTAGCCCAGCCCAGCCCAGCCCAGCCCAGCCCAGCCCAGCCCAGCCCAGCCCAGCCCAGACCAGACCAGTCTAGCCCAGCCCAGCCCAGCCCAGCCCAGCCCAGCCCAGCCCAGACCAGTCTAACCCAGCCCAGCCCAGCCCAGCCCAGCCCAGCCCAGCCCAGACCAGACCAGACCAGTCTGGCCCAGCCCAGCCCAGCACCGCCCAACCCAGCCCAGCCCAGCCCAGCCCAGCCCAACCCAAATCCCAGGATTCCATGGAGACATCCATTTGTGTGAGAATGGCTGGCCCTTGGCGCATTGTTCTGTAGGCTGTTTCCTCCCATTCAGGAGTCTTTTGTCAGAGGTCAGAAAGCACATATGTTTAGTTCTATGTGTACAAAGTCTTGACATTTCAGTTCCGCCACTCCTGCACTATCTGCTGCTGTGTGGGAGGAACAGACAGCACAGGCTGTTTTCTTACCCTTAAAGTGGACTTACCCACATTTAAGACTTCATTTAAGAAATCTGAAATATGAAAAAAAGGGCCTATTTGAACAACAGACTAAAAATAGCCTGAATTAGTCATGGTTTTAAATTGTTCACAGCCTTTTATGTGGTACTTATCTGTGTTAGTAACCTTACATAAAACCATTAGTCTTTAAATTCTGTGGTCTTCAGCCCAACATGCTGCAAAATGTCTGAAAACAGAAAAAGCTACTGGCACTTTATTTTTTTTTAAATGTAATTCTTTTATTTAGCAGTGATCTGACTTTTAAGTGGAGTTTACCTCTTTATGCCAGTGGACAGAGCACATATGGGATGTTTAACTAGTGGTTTGTAGTCAGCCATCCACCCAAATAATGATGTCAAAGGACCATAGGTAATTTTATGGCAGAAGCACAACCATAACTCGACCATAAACACCTGTGCTCACATTCATTATATTAGAAGTGATAAATCTCAATTAAATTCAACTGATCTTCCAATTTTCTGTTATGTTAAATAAAGTCAGGGTTTTTCTTAATTTAAATTGCTCTGCTAGAATGTACCATGTTTGTACTAAAACAATGGTTATAGCTATTTAAAGTTCATCAAATGGACTTATGGCTGTTGATATCAGACTTACCGTTCTCTGTCCTATAGACGCCAAACACAGGCATGCTGGGAGATGGAATTTGTGCAAAATGTGGCAGGTCTGGCATGGTCTTCACTGCGAGGAAGAGGGTGAAGAGGAGTAGGTTTGGTATAGCTTCTCAAAGATACTCAGTACTGAAAGAGCTTTTCTAGCAAGTCAAGTGACTACACAGACAAAGGAGTCATGTCTGTCAATCAAGCCTTTTTCAGGCGTTCATTGGCGAATGACACCAAATTAGACAACAAATTAGACTTAACACTGGTGCCATTAGGTAGTAAGGTAGGAAGCAGAAGTTTTGAATGACTTATAGTTTACTGGCCGGGTGAGAAATCAGTTTTGTTTACCTTACCATGCAATGCCAGAACATCTTTAATTGACATGACATGGGAAGTAACCACTTTGATGTCAAACTCAGTCAAAGTTATCTGCCTGAGTTATGTCTGTATGGTGGAATGCCAGGCATGTGCAGTTCTGGGTGTGTGAGGGTGAGGTGGGGGTGTGGCAGAGGGCGTGGATGTGGGTGTGGCTCACCATAAGGAGTGGGTGGGGAGTTGGGGAAGGCTGGTGTGGAAACCGGGTCGATGTCTGGATCTGCTCCAGTGTCCAGCCCAGCACTGGGCTGCCTGTACTCCACACTGTCAGGTCTGTACACAGGAGCCTGCTGCAACACACACACACACACACACACACACACACACACACACACACACACACACACAATAGTTACCTTAAGAACACTCCGTGGAATGTTTGGTACTTCTTATACTCTTATTTTGTAACCCTATACCAGGTGCCTGTATGTGTGGAATTGAAAATCTAACAGCTTCAAAAGAATAAAATTACAAAAATATATGTGTGTGTGTGTGTGTGTGTGTGTGTGTGTGTGTGTGTGTGTGTGTGTGTGTCTTACCTGTGCTGTGGGTATGCTGTGTGGATATCTCACTCTGTTCCCAAACTCCTGCTCCAGTTCCCAGGCTGCGCGTCCACAGGGTGGGGAGTGCTCATGCACCTCTGTGCCCTGTTTATTCTTCTCAGGTTGGACAGCTGATCGGACCGCCAGAGACAAATACACACACACACACACACACACACACACACACACACACACACACACACACACACACACACACACACACAGGAAACTACTATTACAATAGCATTCATGTGCTGTACTGCCTGCTGTTAATGTCAATTCCATTAAGTGCTCTGTAGTATTAGATTACATTACCACTCAGAAGGTTGATTCCATCTCTTTGAAGCTATATTTATAATTACCTATGCATGATATGTACACCACTCCTTAAATGGTATTACAATATCAGGATATTTTATTACACAATACTGTTTCATTATATGTTTTTCTATAAGCAGATCAGACGCTGGAGGCATTTATTGTTGGAGTTTCAATGGAGGCGGGGGGGCAATGGAAGCTGCCACTTAAGGCTACTACTCCGATGAATCCAGGATTTTGGGACAGTTCTCAGTTTACTTACCCATTGCTTCCATGTTTGTTATGCTTTACCTTCTTTACTGTAACAAGCTTTCCTGGAATTCTTTTCAAATGAAGCCCTAAGATGTCATAATACACTTGAATGATGTCATAATACACTTGAAAACTGTTTCCCAGAAGAGTGTGTCCAGCACTGTGGGTGGTAGTGCATGGTTACATAGCGAAGTTCCTGTCCAGTCAGAGCAATATGGAACCTAAAGGCCAACAGTTCCCATGCGTGTAGGAAGTAAAGGTAGTGCACATTCAGCAACAAAAAATTAAACAAAGAAATTTTAAAGAAACAATGAAATTAAATAGCGAGTGACAGATCAATAAGCACGCTTCCTAGCCCAGCACCTAGCAATGGCATGGCACCAAGTTACAAAGGAAAAAGACAGACAGTCACATAACCATCAGCCAGTTCTCCACTCAACACCAAGATGGAGTGTGTTCTTGTCATTCTGATTTCATTTTGAACATGGATGTTAATTCCACCTCACAGGAAAGTGTTACAAACATATCTGCTACTCTTCTGCCTTTTAAAGAGTCTGAAGAAAGAAAAGCACCACCACACTGAAGGCTGAGCAAACAGCGGCTTGTTTGGCCGTCTGGCCGTAGCACGAAGAGTCATCTGACATAGACATGCTAATCTCAGGCTTCCACAAAAGGGTCCTGCTATTTCTGCCTCTGGAATGTTAATATGGGGGAGTGGTGTGAGAGGGAGACAGTCCTCATCTCAAGGCTTAACACTCTGTGTGTGTGTGTGTGTGTGTGTGTGTGTGTGTGTGTGTGTGTGCGTGCGTGCGTGCGTGTGTGTGTGTGTGTGTGTGTGTGTGTGTGTGTGTGTGTGTGTGTGTGTGTGTGTGTGTGTGTTTGGAGAAGACAATTGCTTGCTCATTATCATCTCATAGAAGAAAGTTAATGAGCCTCATGTCTCCTAATGGCCCTTTCTCTTAGCAGACAGCAGCACTTTGGTTTGAGTGTCATTCACTGCAGTGGATCACTTATGAATCATATCCACTATTCACATAATTCATATCCATTATTCACCCGAATCATATCTACCATTCATATGAATCATATTTACCATTCAACTGAATCATATCCGTATTAACCTGGATTACACTGAAACATCACTGATAATGGAACTCTTTGAAAACTTATCCACTGATCTACTCATGAAGCATGACTTATATCATGGTGATTAGTACTGTGTGTTTTATTTGTACTGATGTTTGTGTTAAGACCAAGAAATTCAAGAATGAAGAAATTTGAGAGAGTCAAGGCAGTTAGTCCTCCTGCACCCCCAAGTCCCATTCGGACATACACGGTAGCCCAGAGCATTTCCGGGCATTCCCCACAGAGGCTGTGTGACAACACACATGTCCCAATCACACGCCCCGGACGTTAAAAAGACTTGAAGCTTTCGGCTAACTAGTAGAAAGTCTGAGGAATGTCTGATTGACCCCATGTGTGAATAGAGGAGTCACAGAGAGGGAGCGGGTGTGTTCACAACGGTCCTGTAACGGTCCACGAAAATAAAAAGATACAAACATCCTCAAAATGAAAATGTCTGACTGAGTCATGACCTTCCAGAGTTCTTATGTGAAAACAACTTTAGTCTTGCAACATGCACACGCACACACACGATGACTTTATTAAGCATTTGAAACTTGCTGACATGTTTGGACTGCACATGGGGCCTGTGTTTGTATATCTTTGGGGAGCGGAGCTGTCTGTGGGCAGGTGGAGAATGCTAGGCCTCGGGCCACTTCCGTTTCTTTCCTGGAAATTCCATGGTCTGGATACTCCTTCCCTGTTCTTCTACCAATCAGGCTCCACGGTCTCTACCCTGCCATTACAAGAGCACCGTGACTCACCGCTGCTTAGACTAAATGTGTAAGTCCTAACTCATTCATAGCCAAGAGATCGTCTTAAAGCTTCCCTGAGGCAGACAGTTAAATCTGATTTTTAATTTTTTTTGGTCTGAAGTCTAAGCAGTGATCACAGCCGACCAGACAGTGAACACATCCAGCCTAGCGGTGTGTTTACACCCTTGTTCATCTTAGATCTACGACCTGACTCCATGTGTGAGGAGTCCAGTACATTTGTCTACATGGCGTATTTGTTTCAGACATTTGTATTAAACACATCCCCTCCAGCTAAAACTGTACCATACATAAATACACCTGTGACTGCGTGGTCTTGTGTCACCTACCACTACCACCAACACAGTCTGGTAACTTCCTAAATCATCTCCCTTTTCACTCACACTCGTTGCCCCACATGTCCTCGGTGAAGGCTATAAAGGAGAAAAGGTGTAAGCACGTTTTCACGCTGAAAGCATGACACATGCAGGAGCTCAGATTAATCTTAGTGTCCCAAACTTTACCTGAGCCTTCTTAACTCACTGTGGCATTCTTGTGGGAACCTCCCAGCTGGAACATTCCCCTTCCCAAGTGTCCATGAACATTCCTTACATTTCAAAGCAAAGGCGAGATTTAGGTGCATACCTGTGTCCTATGAGGGAGAGCCACAATGCCCCTGTCCCTCTGCAGCTGTATAAACAGGCAGCAGGCCTATTCAGAGCAACCATTTTGTAAACATGCCAGGATGATACTAGCCGATAATCGAATGACTAGCATAGTATGCTAAAACAAAAGAAATGTTTTGCTTTTGATCGATATCACACATTCCCTCTTCAAAAGCTAGAATGAGTTCTTTTCTCCCTCCCTGTTCGTCTTTTCTCTCTCTCTCTCTCTCTCTCTCTCTCTCTCTCTCTCTCTCTCTCTCTCTCTCTCTCTCGGTCTACATTTGAACCTATTGCTTGCCACTTCAAAAGTGTTCCTGAGACCCCTGCCTTCAAAACTCTCTGTTACACCCGCAAGGGATTAAATAATACCTGTATTTGATCCAAGCATATGGATTATACTTCTAATGTTTCCACCTTCACATTCAGTGCATATAACTGTCTTTCATCTTTCACCAGAATCACTGTAATTCAGAATGACTGAATTGAATTCTAAATTCATACTGAATTAAGCAGCTTTCCACAAGTATCAACAAAACTCTACAAGGTACAGCAAAATTGAACTGAATTTAATAAATCTATGTCTCAACTGATGTATTTTCATCACTGTAGTCACAAGGATAAGAGTGCTGTCTGGTCTGACTGCGAGGGAATAAAGATTCCCCTTAATAGTTGCTGATAAGACTCCTTCCCACCCTGATCCTAGAGGCAGACAGTTGAGAAAAGGCAAGTCCCAACGCCTAAACCCTGTCAGAAGCCTGCACTGCAGGCAAAAGTGCCGCCTCGCACCGTGTGTGCAGCCAGGTGGAGACCCTGCCCAGCTCAAATGCTGGAATGCCGTTGCGAAGCTAGCAACGCTGTGTGTCAGGCATGGCACAATGGTGTCAAAGCTCATCTGTCAAGGGCAAACCCACAGTGGCAGAGATCTTTCACGCTGTCTCGATTCTGTCCTGTCTTGCTTTTTCGGCTGGGTCTCACATTTTTGCATGATATCAAAGCCGTGTTGGGAAAGGCTATGACAGGCAGGCGGGGTTTTTTTCCAAAGAAAGAAACAACAGAAGTTTTTCAAAGTCAGTGACAAACTCTCTAATGTGCAATATGGACATCGTACCACTCTGTAGTTGCAAAGAGAGTTTGTCCTGGAGTGATGACGCACTCAGTGTGATTTGAAATCCACCTTGTCCATTTTTCAGTGTCTCTTTTTGTCTTCACTTTTTGTTTTCCTATAAAGGTTCACATTTTTATTCAAAGCTGCACCAAACCACAAGTAAACAAGTAATATACCTGTACCCACACAAACAGCATGTACTATCTGTGAAATGTACACTCAACTGCTTCTAGCTATTTCACAGAAAATATCATACTGTGTCTAACTAGTAAATATTCTACAGATCTTCACATTTTTCATGAACCAGTTTTGAAGTTGCTGCCTCTGATGCTTGAGCCCAAGATTCTCATATTTTGTTTTTCAAACATTTTCAACTGCAGCAGTGCCACCACAGGACCCACCACCAAACCCACCACCAAACCCACCACTAGACTCACCAAGAAACAACCCACCAAACCCATTACCAGACCCACCACTAGACTCACCACCAAACCCACCACCAGACCCACCACTAGACTCACCACCAAACCCACCACTAGACTCACCAAGAAACAACCCACCAGACCCACCACCAGACCCACCACTAGACTCACCACCAAACCCACCACCAAACCCACCACTAGACTCACCAAGAAACAACCCACCAGACCCACCACCAAACCCACCACTAGACTCACCACCAAACCCACCACCAGACCCACCACTAGACTCACCAAGAAACAACCCACCAGACCCACCATCAGGAAGAAAGAACTGCATGTTCTACCACAAGTTCTACCATCCACAAGTTCCACAAGTTCTACCATCCAACTATGACTTTCAGAATGTGCTAAGGCATGCAAAACATTTCACTGCTCATTTCAGGTGGATTCATTCAACTAAGAAGCCAAAATGATATCAGATCATTTTCAAAAACCTGCCCCTGCCCAAACCTTTTCTCCAGCTTACCTTGCTGCTGGTTTCTGCTGCTTTCACCGAGCGTGACTGTCAGGACACCGTTGCTACAGGCTGGGGTCACTGATCCTCCGTGTCTCTTAACCGAGTTGCTCCGTGTGGGGATGGGCACGAATGTGGGGTCCAAGTCCAAGATGAGCCGGTTGAGCTGGTCGATGGAGTTGTCGATGTCCACCGTGAGTGAGTTAAACTCTTCATCCCGACTTCTTTCACTCTCCTGGCTCGGTGACACCTCTGGGTTTGGAGCAGCAGTGAGTCTCTCGCTGTTGGTTGTTTTGGGGGTGACCACTTGCTTGTCAGTGAGGTAGCAGCTCCCCTCCCCAACTCCACCCTCCTCAGGCAGGTAGGAGTAATGCGGGGCTGCCACCATCTGCTGCTGCTGCACCCACGTCTGGGTGGAGTAGCCGCCCTGCTGGAACTGTTGCCCCCTGATGGGGGTGCAGCTGGTTTCGGTGGTGGGAAGGGAGGCAGTCCTCTTGACCAGGCCATTCCGGGCCCGCTCGTATTCCTCTGAGGCAGTCGGGGCGTGATGGGGGGCGTCGTCGCCCGCGCCGTCGGAGAGCAGCGAGTTCTGGCTGCTCTGGTGGCATGAGGACGAGAGCGTGCCCAGGCTGTCAGCACTGCGCATATCATGACCCGACATCAACACCTCATCGTCCAGGATGTCCGTCTCGCGCTCTTTGGGTCGGGAGCTGCCATTGAGGTGCGCCTGCGGCAGGCGCCGGAGCGCTCCCTGAGGGGTCGAGGTCTGCTCCATGCCGTCGTCCACCCGGAGCTCATCCAGGCCGAAGCCACTCAGAAGGACGTTCAGCTCGGCCTTCTCCTGTGGGCTGGGTCCTGCCGGCCTGCTGGCTGTGGCAGCAGTGCGCTCCGTCCACAGGGAGGCGCTGGAGAGGCCCGAGTCACTGCTGGCAGACAGGGCGTGGTCACTGTGCTCGGGGCTGGAGGTGACGGAGGTGGTGCGGGTGATCCTGCCCAGGGTGAGGCTGCTGCCCTGGTTTCGCTTAGGGGAGAATTTGTCCAGGGTCGTGACCTGTGACTGCAGGGAAGGAGCTGAGGAAGAGAAGAGACGTAATGCTTCAAAGATCGGCTGGACCACACACACTTGGACACAGACACACAGAGGAAACCCATCAACAATCCATACTTGCCCACTTGCACCTTGGACAAGGGCTACACATTAGCTTGCTTCTTGCTGTTTTAAGGTATGGATACACACATTTGCTCACTGCAGAATAATCAAATCCTGACCAAAGGCACACAATAAAGGCTTCAATGGTAAGAGTCCTATATTAGATATGCCTCCCCAACTCAATCCAAAACTAGTTTTCAACCGAAACTCACCCTGGGATAAACCCATAGCCACATTTAAACCTTCTTTAAACAAGTGTTACCCAAACTAATACCAACATTTGCATTGTACATAACAGCAATCTTACAATAAGCCAAAAGTTTTCTCTTAATTCTGATTCATTCTTGGGAGTTACATTTCCACTTCGAACTTGCTAAATTGTAATTAGATGCATTCAGTTTTAGACAGCCTTTAACTCTGAGTTTTTTTCGCACAGAATTCGGCCACACAACAGACTAAGCGGTTTGCTAATCAAAGACCACAGCACTCGCACATTCAGCCCAAGGTCATGTGATTCACAACCCAGTTCCCACAATTCCCCTGGCCCTCTGCATTATGCCGTAAATCTTTCTCAGACATCAGCAGCCACTGAAAACACCGACCGGGTCAACAGACCAAGAGAACACGGAAGCATTCTCAGAGCTCCTGGGTGCGGCGACAGCAAATCCACGGGCCTCCAAGGAAGCCGGCGGCCACTAAAGGGCCCGTGCTTGTGCCATAGCCGATCAGCATGGGGGAGCGATGCTGTGAGCCTGGCTGTTGCTGGGCAGCGGGACAGCTCAGAACATCAACAGGCCCACCGCAGGGTGGCTCAGGAGCTGTGGGCTCCAAATACCAGACACGCATGATAAAGAGTGCCTTTTCACACTCCCGCTCGTTCACACGCTCGCACATTCAGACACACACACACACACACACACACACACTTCCACCTCTGTGTACTTCCACTTTTCAGAGAAGGCAGAGGTCAAAATGCCATGTTTTTTTCCAAAAGCACTTCCACCGACCCAGTGGTACCGTCTCTCGCTGTCTTTCTCTGTTTTCGGTTCTCTCTCATTTCCCTCCATGCTTCTTCTTTCTCAGCATACCTATCTAAAAGAAAAGAAATCTCTTTCCTTACCTTTCCTTCAGACAGAAACACAGAATCTGATTCATCTAATTCCTCACCAGAATGCAGCATGAAAGACTCAGAACTGGGTTCTTCTAATCCCTCACCAGATTAGGGAATAAAGTCCTGAGCTCTGTCAGTATTTCTGCAGGTTGTACTGGTTGAGCTGCAGAACACAGTGGCCCGCTGTTCTGCTTTGCCAGGAAGGTGAATGAAAGTTTGTGTGTGCATGTGTGTGTGTGTGTATGTGTGCACATGTATGTGTGTGTGTGTGTGTGTGTGTGTGTGTGTGTGTGTGTGTGTGCACGTGTGTTTGCATTCTGCACAAGGACAGGGGTGGGACTGAGAGGTGGCCAAATATGGAGAGAGGAATGTAAACATGGGGGCAGGGCTTAGATGGAGGGGGCGGGGACAAAGCTATAGTTACCCCATACATCATCAGTCTATGAAAAAGGTACAAAGGTAAATGAGAGGGAGAAGGGGGTATTGGAGGAAAAGAAAGAAAGAAAGAAAGAAACAGTGGATGAATTGAAATTCTAAAATGATACAAAAGAGAGAGAAATATTACAATTCAGATAAGAAATTTGACAAATATACAGAAGCAAGAGCAGAACAGATAAGTGACTTTATCCAAAAACAACAACATTCCTTTCTGCAACTAAATACCTCATAGAGCTTGTGGGGCTTTTTAATTACAGCAGCCATGCCTGCTACCTCAGCGCCCTTCATATGAAGCTCAACCCCCATCACTCAAGCATTACCAAATTACACGGCTGCTGCTGCTGTCAACACACGGAACGCTGTTACGGAACCAGATGTGCACCCACCCCAAATTGCTGGGTTCCAGCAATCGTCTCAGCCATTTTTGAACTGATGAATATGGCTAGGAGTGTTCAGCCATAAAAGCTTAACAGAGCGGAACCACTGTAGCTGGTGTCAAAACTCCACTAAAAACATCATTAAAATGAACTAAAAATAAACATACTAAATATAACTCTGTCGACGACCAGGTGGCAAAACCAACCCTTGATACAAGAAGTTCCGGCTGTGTTTAGAACTTTTGTCAATGGATGTGGAGGAGAGATATTGTATGTGTATCTGTGTGTGTGTGTGTGTGTGTGTGTGTGTAAGAGGTTTTCTTAACATTGATAGGCAGCTGAAATTGGTCTGTACAGAAGTGTAATTATAATTCCAATCTCCACCTCCACCCACAGCCACAGAAGAGTGTGCCAGAGACGCCTTTAGAAATCTCTGTTTGCTCTGTTAGGGGGTGGCACAGTCCCAGAGAAACACACATCAGTCCCATGCCCATCCTATGCAAACGAACCAAATGACAATTGTCTTCTTCTGTTACAGTCTTTAGGCCCTCAGTGAGCAAAAGAAGTTAACCTCAGATACGCTTCCCTGAATGGTTTATTCTGTATAGCTAGTCTTTGGAGGTCCACCTGAATGGTAATATATTCATAAATGACAGAAATGACAATGTAAATTGGAGGGTATGAGTGTAGTGAGGTTCCCGGCATATTAATGATGCAGCTTTGAAGAAAGCAAAGAAAGGAAGAGAGGAAGGAATGATACAAAGAGAGAGAGAGAGAGAGAGAGAGAGAGAGAGAGAGTGAGAGAGAAAGAGTGAGAGAAAGAGTGAGAGAGGCAACTGATAGTAGAGAGACGCAGAATTCCTCCAGAGCATTTGGTTGGTGCTCTCCAACATTGTGTTTACATGTGAAAACAAGAGCTTCAAAGTGCGACAGGAATGTTTCATCTTCAAGATCCCCACCAAAAGGCCCCAGTCTGAGTTTATTTTTGAATTTTAATTAAACAACCCCTTTTATCAAAAGGCACCACGCTGCTTTATGAACAAAGTGAAAAGAGCTTCACTTATAGCTCTGTCCATATTGGAACCAGCACCCAGGGTGAGGAGCAGGAGAAGAGAGCTGACTGGGTGTGCTCAGGGTGTGCAAGTCCTGGAACCCTCGTCTGCTTTCAGAGGCCTGGGAATTCCATGGTGAGTTGGTGACATGGGTTTTCAGGACACCCGTGGCCCAAGTCCTGGAACCCTCGTCTGCTTTCAGAGGCCTGGGAATTCCATGGTGAGCTGGTGACATGGGTTTTCAGGACACCCGTGGCCCAAGTCCTGGAACCCTCGTCTGCTCTCAGAGGGCTAGGAATTCCATGGTGAGCTAGTGACATGGGTTTTCAGGACACCCGTGGCCCAAGTCCTGGAACCCTCGTCTGCTTTCAGAGGGCTGGGAAATCCATGGTGAGCTGGTGACATGGGTTTTCAGGACACCCGTGGCCCAAGTCCTGGAATCCTCGTCTGCTTTCAGAGGGCTGGGAATTCCATGGTGAGCTGGTGACATGGGTTTTCAGGACACCCGTGGCCCAAGTCCTGGAATCCTCGTCTGCATTCAGAGGGCTGGGAATTCCATGGTGAGCTGGTGACATGGGTTTTCAGGACACCCATGGCCCAAGGCTCTGGAACACTCACTTGTTTTCAGAGGGGAATTCAGTTGGGAATTCCATGGTGAGCTGGTGAGGTTTGCCATAGTGGCCACTGCAGGAACATCTATACTTGAGTGCAAGGCTCTTTGCCTCTGTGGTGATGATGTGTGTGTGTGTGTGTGTGTGTGTGTGTGTGTGTGCGTGCGTGCGTGTTTGCGCATGTTTGCGCTGGAGAGTAAAGAAACTGGAGTTTCTCTGGAAAGAAGGAACTGTTTTAAACAAAACTCAGCATCTCCAGGGAAGCACGTGATTAGGTCCCACCCTGTGGTACACCATCAAGTTTAACTTCTCCAGGCTGGGGTTGCTGGGAATACCATGCTTCACGCCAGCGAACACAGATCCACAGTCAGTTCCTTTTGCCCTGAACTCTAACAACACTTTTCTTCATAAAACAGTCCTACTGACTCAGGATCAACAGAAGGTAAGTGTCCACAACCCCAGATAAGCATAAGGTGGAAAACTGAAACTGATTAAATTTTTGTCATTAAAATGGTACTTTAACCAAGCATGCTAACTAACAAAGCTAAGAAAGTAGAGCACGAGAACTTAATTAGCATCTATCACTGCCCACAATCCCCAAGGACAAACACATGAATCATGTGGAACAAAAACAAGAGTTATGCAAAAATAAAGTAAAACATTTTTGTTTTCTGTGAAAATATCTCGTCTGCCTTGTTTCCTTAGCAAATATCCCTGAGCTATAAATAAACACACATAAAGAATAGAAGCAGCCACCACCTCCGGTATTTCCTCTCTGAACTCTCCCTGAATATTTCCAGAACATACGGAAAAGTGGAGCTGGTAATTACTTATCCATGTCGCATCTCCCGGTAGCCATTAGCCGTCATCTCTACCTGAACAGCACGATGAATTATTATTGTTACCGGGGAACTTGTCATGTACCAGCACAGACATGTATTTGTTACTAAAACCACAGGGAATACCTTTACATTATAATGTATTTCTGCGTGTGGACACAAAGACGTATAAGAGCCAATTGATGTGTGTGTGTGTGTGTGTGTGTGTGTGCATGTGTGTGTGTGTGTGTGTGTGTGTGTGTGTGTGTGTGTGCATGTGTGTGTGATTATATTTGAGAGATTGAGTGTTTGTTAATGTTATCCAGAGGATTTCCTTCAGAGTAATTCGTTCTAGTGAATGAGGGTCAAAATGTAAGGTCATCAAAAGAATGTAACGTGATATATTATAACGCAACACATAAGGGTCATTAATATGACTCAGTTACTTTCTTCTTTCTATTCTAGCATATCCCCAACATAACACAGTGGCCTGCCATGCCACGCAACCATGCCAACAGCCGTGCCACACAACCATGCCAACAGCCGTGCCACACAACCATGCCAACAGCCGTGCCACGCAACCATGCCAACAGCCGTGCCACACAACCATGCCAACAGCCGTGCCACACAACCATGCCGACAGCAGTGTCGACAGCCATGCCAACAGCCGTGCCACACAACCATGCCAGACTAATTCACACACACAGGTCTGGGCACTCAGATAACCCCATGACAGTGCCTCACTAGGCAGCTAAGTGGCAGTGTGGACACAAGAATATTTTTGCAATGGAAAATCAAAAATTCTTTTTGAAAATGATAATGTTATCCATTATGGTCTTTGCCATTGAAATGAAACACAAGAAGCTTAACGTGAGTTTAAGAAGACCTGGGATGACCAGGTTTGAGGTGTTTATATGAATGTTTGTTTGTTTGTTTGTTTTTCCATCTATGTTTGAAAGGGTTACCTTCACCATTGCAGAGGTCCTGGTAGGAGTCCCATCTGGTCAGGGAGCTTGTGGCACTATAGTCCACAGAGACATCAGCACCGTTCTGCCAGTGCTCTGCACCTAAGAGAAGCAAAGAGAAAGAGAAAGAGAGAGAGAGAGAGAGAGAGAGAGAGAGAGAGAGAGAGAGAGAGAGAGAGAGAGAGAGAGAGAGAGAGAGAGAGATTGAGACAGACAGACAGAGAGAGAGAGAGAGAGAGAGAGAGAGAGAGAGAGAATATGACAATGATAAAGTGCTTGCACGCACACATACAAACATGGCCGGCCAATTTACTACTACCACAAGCCCTAATATTTCTTTTCAGTCTTATATGTTTTCCTCCAGCTTAAATATTAATTAACAGAGTTCTCTATTTACAGTTTTACAGAGTCTACAAATGTAATAGCCTATTTAAGTCCTCTTTAATATTTTGAACCTACGTTTTAGCAACGCAAATGTACCATTATCAAATTGAATTGAACTAAATTGAATTGAATTGACAGAGAAATAGAATTAAGAGCCTATTTTTGTCTTCTAGTGACAATAAGTATGTCCTGGGAGTGACACTAAGCTCAGAGTCATGTGGTAAGGTCAGTTAAACGTGGGGGTACCAAACAACTTTCACACTAGTGAAACTACTTTAAACTATAATAAGACTAGTTAATAATATGACTAGTTTATAACAAGACTAGTTAATAATATGACTAGTTTATAACAAGACTAGTTAATAATATGACTAGTTCATAATATGACAGATTTATAACAACACTAGTTAATAATATGACTAGTTTATAACAAGACTAATTAATAATATGACTAGTTTATAACAAGACTAGTTCATAATATGACAGATTTATAACAACACTAGTTAATAATATGACTAGTTTATAACAAGACTAGTTAATAATAAGATTAGTTTAGAACAAGACTAGATAATAATATGACTAGTTTATAACAAGACTAGTTAATAATATGACTAGTTTATAACAAGACTAGTTAATAATAAGATTAGTTTATAACAAGACTAGTTAATAATACTATTAGTTTATAACAAGACTAGTTAATAATATGACAGGTTTATAACAAGACTAGTTAATAATATGACTAGTTTAATTCCCATTAGTAAGGATTTACAAAGGACATTTTTTCACCCAACAGATGCCTTAATAGATATGTCTGACCTTACACAACTCACCATGCTGTTCTCTGTTACATACACACACACACACACACACACACTCACACTGTCCTGCTGGGATGAAGAGAGCAGAGGTTGTGGAATCTCTCTCAGACACACACACTCTCCCCCCCAGCGGGGAGCCTCTCAGAGGAGAAATGTGGGATGAAGTGTGTGCTGACAGGGCAGCAAAAGAGACACAGCAGGCCATGCTCCAGTTCCCACTGGTGTGTGTGTGTGTGTGTGTGTGTGTGTGTGTGTGTGTGTGTGTGTGTGTGTGTGTGTGTGCACAGCAGGCCATGCTCCAGTTCCCACTGGGGTGTGTGTGTGTGTCTGTCTGTCTGTGCGTCCGTGTGTGCGTGCAGGTGTACATGCAATGGGGAAAGCTGATGGAGAAAGGAGAATGAACAGCAGAACAAGGAAAAGTAAGAAAAGAAAACAGAAAACAGAAAAGTTGCAGTGGGGAGGTGCATGTTAGGGATGTGTGAGGAATACCCTGGATCCGCTCTGGGCCCTCCGAGAACACCAGCTCCACTTTGCCGTAATCCGGAAATCTGGGATCTGAAACCCAAACAGCATAATGCATCTAAATGGTGGACGAGTGCAGTCTGTCACAGACACTGCAGTTGTCTTCTGGGCAGGAAACTGGACCATAATAGTCAAATACAGTCCACTTACACTATCCTTCATAAACACTTAAACCATCTATGACAAGCCAGCCATTCATGTGCAATTATCAGCCTTTTCAATTACCAGCCTGTTCACTTACCAGCTTGTTCAATTAGCAGCCTTTTCAGTTAACTATCAGAGACTGGAGGAAAATGACCAGATTTAGATTTGAGGGACAGTTTGAAGCAACCTGAGCATTACAGCTAGAAAGGTGGAAACAACATGAACAGTTTCTAACCGCTTTGAGAGAAAAGTGATTTAAAAGTGATGTTAGATTAAAGCCTGATCTTCAGTAGAACATGCATAGGCTGTTTTAGCATAAACAAACCTAAGTAGTGCTCTCCTTCAACAGAAAGAAGGTACAATACTCCAGCTCATGTTTGCTTTTGTAGTATCAAAATCTCCCTTTAGGACTGAGCCCAAGATGAGTTTCAGAAAAGTGTTTACACTTTCATTGGTCCCCTTCATCAAAACAGCACCTGCATGAGGACCCAGCCCATTAAAAAGCATTCAGATGAGCTCGTTACATTACAAAACATGAACACTCTACATCTGCCACCTGGATAGGATCTATTGTGAGCTTGATACAAAAAGAAAAATTGTTGTTATTAATAAACTTTAATATTAAATGATGTTTTATAGTAGTATTGTTTTACCAAAATAAATTATATGGTTTTAAAAATCTTTAACATCAGTGGTTTTCAAAACGTTTAATAAATGATTTGTTTGTCTGTCTGTCTGTCTGTTTGTTTGTTTGTGCATACCTTTGTTGGCATGTTCCATGTCCTCTTTCTCAAACATGAGGCTGTAGTTCTGCACAGCGCCCGTGTGGAACTGTAGTCTGAAGATGACCTCTTGCTGAGAGGGACTCCTTTTATGGTAACACTTTACCTGCAGAAAGACCAGGAAGAACACTGAGCTATTGCACATAAATCACTTTTACCATTCACTTACTCCAATGGGGCCCCATGCAATGTTATGAAGGCTATTACTTCTAAACTTTTTGATTAAGTATTACTTATATCTAATGCTTGTCTTTGAACACCATATTTCATAACGAGTCAGGTGTCGCACTCCAATGGAGTAGAGGTACTGTCACAGGGAACTTTCCAGGCAGCAACTTGTTAGGATGTGGAGAAGAAATGTCACTCGGAAATGTTAGCATTGCTGATAATCAACAAACAGTAAGAGGGGTCAGTTAGCACAGAGCAAATGAGGAGAAATCTTCATGTTTATAAACTATATAAACTTTCTGAGCTGGGATATCATGTAAATTAGTGTGCAAACCTTCTTTTTGTTTGACTGGAATGTCAACGGTACATGGGTTGTACCGTTAGCAAATATCTATGGGTTGGCTTCATTGGAAATATTTATTAGTGCTGACACCTAAAAGTACTTAGAGAGCAGAACTGTACACAGTCTTTCACTACCCGTATGTGAGAAGGTTTGTTCATCCATGTTAATCTTTACAGAATTAGGTGAATTATTATACCATTATGTCTCCCTTCAGTAGCTGAGCTGGCTCCAAGACTATGCAGACCCTGTGTCTGTGCCCAGGTCCAATAGTACTGTATACACACACAAAGAAAGGTCAATCAAACACCACCACCAATCAGTAGAGAAGAATACATAGTGTAACCATGGTGATCACTGCATCACGCATCAATGCACGTAAGTGATAGTCATATATTAGTAAGGGAACGTTTTCTCGGTTCCGCAGTGTGCACTGCACTGTGAGAAATGTAGTGCTGAAGCAGATGGCATGCAGTAGCTATGAAGTCCGGGATTGGTCCAGAGAACGAGTTGTACAACATGGAGAGACTTACTACACTCCTGACGAGTACACCACCTGCACTCCCTGGTACACCTTCACGTAGGGGCGACACACTGCAAAAGATGGAGAAAAATTATATACATCCTTCAGGGATATTTTTTGGTTGCAAAACGACTTTGGTCAGCGGCCACAATAAGTATTAGTGGACTTATATCAATATAGAAATGTTACTTGATTTCACAACATATTAGCTGATAGTCTCTTTTTTCATATTTATCTGCTGTGCTTCTCAAATATATTATTATTGTGGAGTTACACAAAACCTCAAGCACAAAAACGACAGGATTAATTGAAAGACTTTCAGTAATTCAGGACTCTGTGGGATTGCGGGAAATCTGACCTGCTGTCTTTTGTGACCGTGAGCACAAACTGTGTCAGGGTCACATGGGAGCTTATCTTTTGACTCAGGGAGAAGTATCAAGTGTGTCGTGTGTGCGTATGTGTGGGCTGGTGGGTGGGTGGGTGTTTTTGCATCTCAGGTTACTGTGGTGAGTCAGACACTGATTTCTAGACCTCACATCCCACAGTGTTTGAGAGGACTGTGTGTGTGTGTGTGTGTGTGTGTGTGTGTATGTGTGAGTGTGTGTGTATGTACGTGAGCCAATTCTCATGTGTGTATACTTTTCCCTTTATCCTTGAACCAGTAATGGTCCTCTTTGCATTATTTGACTCTGGGCTCCAGTGACTACTCTCTGATCATCCCTTGCCTTCCACAAGGCTTCAACCCTTCCAGATCTCTTCACACCTGAGCTAGGTCATCTGATTGGCTGGAGGACAGTGATGACCTGGCTCAGGTGTGTTAGGCGCTGGGAACTCTGTATTGGCAGAGGATCCTCAGCAACCAGGCTGGTTTCCTGAATTGGAAATTGTAAAAGTATGTTTTCATAGGAGCATTTCCAAACCCAGGACCAGCACAGCTTGGTGTCCCATCTTATCAAACTCAGCAGGTCACAGGAAACAATGTAATATGGCATGGATCTGAGTATCACTGAGAGCCCCAGCTACAGAAGCAGACGCTTGGCCACTAACCGCCAGAGTTGTCGAAGTTTGGGATGCCGTGGAGGAGCATGCAATGGAGGAAGAGAGGGGAGGTGTTCATCTTCATGGAGCCACTCAGGAGACTGCTCAAGATCCACACGTATCTGGGGCAGGAGCAGGAGGTACAGTACTGAGCAAAGTTTCACTTAACAGCAGTGCTGCGTGGTACAGTGTAAATCAATCTGTGTCTTTCATATGGAGTGACGTATTTGATAGAAATATCTTCACAGTCCTCAGTAGTGTTTATGGAGAGCTTAAACATCTTACAAGAAGTCACATAACTGATTACATGATGCACATTTCCTAAACAACACTTAGACATAACAATGCACGATGAAATTGAAAGTATTGTCTAGGTGATTCATGTCTGTCTGATTTTTTATTTGTTTGTTTGGTTTTGGAGTGTTTCAGTGGAAACATAACACACCAATCAACATCAAACTGTGTCTGACACAAAACAAGTCCATAAAAGTATGACTACTAGTTTTATTTTGTGGGCCCATATACTGTATGCAACCCTGATGCGTTATGGTCCTGTAACCATGACAAAGGATGTGTGTGGGAGTTGTAGTCTGAACCGATCTCGTGTTTGTGGGAAAATGAGGACTCCTGAAGGAAAGAAATAGTGTGAGGTGGTGAAGGCATTGGGTAACTTGGCCACAATGATGCCCCCCTTGGTGATCATATTTTTGCTCTCTCTCAATTGCTAAATCTCTCGTTCAATTCAGTATCCCCCTATCCCCCATGCCATGGCTTTCCCCCTTTCTCTCTCTCTCTCTCTCTCTCTCTCTCTCTCTCTCTCTCTCTCTCTCTCTCTCTCTCTCTCTCTCTCTCTCATCCTCAGCTATCTCTCTGCTATCCTGAGTCTCTTGGTCTAAACTGTACCATGAAATCATCCAGCCAGAGACTGAATGCAGTTTCCATGGTTTCATGAGTTGGCTGAAAAAGATTCAGCTGTTCAAATCTTCTTGGCCTTAAAGCCTTGTACCTTTTCTGGGAGGGTGTCATCAGTGAAGAGACCTTGTCATCATAAAACTTCCGCATGGCGAAGCGATCCAGAGCCTGGTCTGCACTGCAAGCCACACAAAGTGAATGAATGCATGTGTGTTAAATAACCCAGCAAAAAACTGTCACAAATATCACATTTAACCTCTGACAGACACTGGTACTAGAAGGAAAAAAGTGAATCACATGCAGAAGAACATACACTCAGACACACACACACACACACACACACACACTCACACACACACACACACACACACACACTCACACACACACACACACACACACACACACACACACACACACACACACACTCACACACACACACACACTCACACACACACACACACATACACACACACACACACACACACACACACACACACACACACTCACACACACACACACTCACACACTCACACACTCACACACACACACACACACACACACACACACACTCACACACACACACACACACACACACACTCACACACACACACACACACACACACACACTCACACACACACACACATACACACACACACACACACACACACACACACACACACTCACACACACACACACACACACACACACACACACTCACACACACACACACACACACACACACACACACACACACACTCACACACACACACACTCACACACACACACACTCAGACACACACACACACACACACACACTCACACACACACACACACACACACACACACACATACATGCCACACACACACACACGCACACGCACACACATACACACACACACACACACACACATACACACACACACACACACACACACACACACATACACACGCACACACACACACGCACACACACACACACACACACACACACACATACACACACACACACACGCACACACACACAAACAAACAAATGATTGATAGAAGCCAGGGATTCAACAAGGAGAAGAGTTCTGGTTAAGTAAATATTTTGGGAAAAAAGACAGCAGACAGCCTCTGTGTGTGTGTGTGTGTGTGTGTGTGTGTGTGTGTGTGTGTGTGTGTGTACATGCACAAAAAGAACACTATGAACTTTTTACAAAAGCCTCTCTCTGTGTGTGTGTCTCAGCCTCTCTCTCTCACACACACACACACACACACACACACACACACACACACACACACACACACACACAGTATAATCTCTCAGTATACAAATAGAAGTAGATGAAGAGGAAAGTTACATCTCAGCAGGGCTTTGTTTTTAGTGCAGATCAGCACAGATACATGTGATACAGACCACCTGAGCTAAATTAGTCACTACTGCCTCTGTCCTTCAGACCATTCACCATATCACAGCTTGTACTGTGTCACAGCTTGTACTGTTAGTGAGCACACAGCTAGTACTGTGTCACAGCTTGTACCGTTTGTGAATTCTGTTTTTAAAACCTTTACATGTACAATATTTAAAACACTGATGGCTTTGCAACTTCCTGTCAGATCAGAGATTATCAATAGTGAACACAGATCAGAGTTCAAAGAAGGGAGCTGGAACGATGAAAGTGGAACAAACAGATTTACACTGAGACTCCAACTGTATCCGAGGGAATCAGACAGACGTATTAAACCCATGAACACTGCACTTTCACTGCCTGAAGATGTGTAACGAAACAATGTATTATTCAGTGAGATGTAGGACAGCATGATTTGAAAACATTACTCCCAGGACAAGGTCAGGGGGCCAATGAGACAATGCGACCCTCTAGAAGTCAAAGGCTGAGGTGGCACTAGTACCTGGCAGAGATGTCCGTGAAATAAACAAAGGAAGAGATGACCACGCCGATCCTGCCTTTCCCTCCCTGCGAGACAGAAGAAGGCATCGTTAAGAAGACATCATTAAGAAGACACCATTATGAAAACATCGTTAAGAAGACATTGTTAAGAAGACACCATTAAGAAAACATCGTTAAGAAGACATCGTTAAGAAGACACCATTATGAAAACATCGTTAAGAAGACATAGTTAAGAAGACACCATTATGAAAACATCATTAAGAAGACATTGTTAAGAAGACACCATTAAGAAGACACCATTAAGAAGACATCGTTAAGAAGACATCGTTAAGAAGACACTGTTAAGAAGACATCGTTAAGAAGACACCATTAAGAAGACACCGTTAAGAAGACACCATTAAGGAGACATTGTTAAGAAGACACCATTAAGAAGACACTGTTAAGAAGGCATCGTTAAGAAGACACCATTAAGAAGACATTGTTAAGAAGACACCATTAAGAAGACACCATTAAGAAGACACTGTTAAGAAGACACCGTTAAGAAGACATCATTAAGAAGACACCGTTAAGAAGACACCGTTAAGAAGACACCATTAGGAAGACATCATTAAGGAGACATCGTTAAGAAGAAATTAAGGCTTCAGTGGTGTCTATTTACGTGACATGCTGCACTTCCTGAGAAACAGAAGTATTTTCTGACCTTGGTAATGGACATGTTTTCATGTACATTCATGTATGTTTCGAAATGAAAGTGCTTCTATGTGAAATACATTTAAAAATTCCACAGAGGGCAATCTTTAACTGTACCTCAGACAGGCTGATGAAACAATAAAGAATAATTTCCCCAGACACTGACCATGCATATTTGTAAGTGTATTCCCAGGCTAATTTCCTTGGCTAATGTTGACTGCTGAAAAAAATCAAGGTATAGCAGAAAAAAATAACTCTAGCAGAGTGTCTGACCATAGAGTGTCTGACTGTCTGACTTATGTCCCTCCACACACAAACCATTTTATCATCAGCCAACTGTCACCCTTTCCATTATCAGGGGACCGAGGGAAAGCGGTAAATCTTCCTCCTTATCCATGCAGGCATCTAAGGCGGTAAAGGCAGGGAACACACTACAAAGCTCTTCCAATTGGCCCAAGTTAGTGTCTTAAGGTTTAGCATTCCATTCCGGTGGCTCTGTTCTCGGAGTCTCACCCTGCAGTGGATGACAACGACGTGCTGGGGGTCCGTGTGCAGCCAGCTCTCCATGGTCTTACAGATGGTGCAGATCTTATCCAGCTGTGGAGCGTGCAGGTCCAGCCAGCCCGTATCCAGAGTCTAGGGGAGGACACACGCACATGCAGACAGAAAGTACAGCCTGGCTGAGGCACGTGTTACAGAATCATAAACGACTAACTTTACTAAAGACTACTTGCACTACAGCCACGAGCTCTAACAAGACCTTCAGAGGTCCCGCACGGTCTCCGAAAGCGCCCAGCTCTCAGCTAACCCCACCAGAGAGCAGCGCAGCCTTCCAGCGCAGCCTTTCAAATCGACAAACAGAAGCTAGAAGGCGAAAGAGCCGCATATGAACTTTATTTAGCAGAGGCTCATGTACAGCCCCACTTAGAAAAGTGCTCTGTTGTCTGCATGGAAGACTTGGATGTGTAAAGCTGCACCAAGAAAAGCATGTTTTTATCCATCCATATAACAAGTAATGAGCGTGTGTATTAGCCAGGTGACATTCAGTTACTCAGTTACTCTAAATGTGATGTTATTTGAGAGATGTTACTATAAAATGCTACTATAACATATAAATAACATATTGTATTGTGTTGAGTTTATTTATTCTCTTTAAAGCCTGAAGTTTCTAATAGCTATATGCTTAATTCTGAATGGCTTGAGAATGGGTGTAATGTAATCTTACACCCCCCCACAGCAGGTCAGTATTATCTGTTTACTGTTTATCAAAGAGTTGACTTTTACTATCACTCAGGGAAAGCTTGTGTAAGTGATATCTACTAACCAAGCACTTTAACTAATCAAGCTTAAACCTGCCTGGCTTATGTGCCATTTAGCATGTTGCCACATTTAAATCCTTAATCAGCACCGTTGGAACTGCTGACGTGTGTGCACCAAATCACATTTAGTCTGAAGCATGTGTAGTCTGTGCTGGGAGCACACTGACCTGTGTTCACGCTGTTGTCTGTGCTGTGAGCACACTGACCTGCGCTCACTGTGTTGTCTGTGCTGTGAGCACACTGACCTGTGTTCACTCTGTAGTCTCTAATGACCTGCACCGCCATTACCAAATGTGCAGCTCCACCTAACATTCAGCTCGATACCCTCCACCCATCCACTGCAGTTGCATGAGAGAGGCATTTCCAAACAGATGCCTTGACAGTACCTTGGGGTTCATCTTGGTCAGGTCATCTCTCTTCTCTGACAAGTTGATCACCTACAAAAAGAGTGAAGCATGAGCAAGCGTTTCAGCCCTGTAATAAAGAGGCACACTCGATCACCTCGAAAATGCAGAATGCAGATGTTCTAAGGCTGTGATGACTTGGTGATTTATATAAGCTAGTGTTGATCTAATGCCATCGGACTGGTAAAGTGCAGTACCATTTGGGTTTTAATGATTAACCTACAGCATGTCAGCAGGAACAATTTTGTTCTGTTGAAAAATGATCTTCAGTATCTTCCGTATTGATATTTTGTCAGCAGACCTTCTTGTCATCTGTTACTCTCCTGTCAGTCAATACATCTCGAAAGTCTAAAACAATGACTTCAAAGCCAGGAGAAGCAGAAAGTGAGATACGCTCATCAGAAGGTGGTCAACTCTGGAGATCCCAGCACAGCGTGAACAGCAGTGAGCCCGACCTAACACACACCACGAGTCCATTCCCCAGAGCGCATACAAAAGTCAGTACAGCACTGTCATATGGTCACTCGGGAGTCACATTCTTGAACTTTGATAAATGTAAATGTTTATAATACTAATTCAGCACAGCGTCCAAATATCATCCCACAAATCAAAGCGCTGAAGCAGGGACACCAGACAAACAGCAACAGCATTGCATATCAAACAATGACATCAGCTGTCTGCCTATTTTATGGAGACAGTGTGTATGACATATCATGCATGTGATATTTCTATACACTTAATAATTGTAAAGCACTTTAAATGCTATATTTCCTATAACTCTGCATTCCAAAAATTAATGACCCAAATACAATCTACAGTCTAAACAAGGCAGTTAATTACTGTTATCTATAAAGCCAGACTGTGAAAAGCACTCTTTGCACGTCATTGCACAAGGCCTGTGAGACAAGCCAAAACTCCTTCCTTCAGGGGCTATATTACTGGGCTGTTTTTCGAGTGTGTGTAAACAGACAGGCGTATCTTACCAAATAGTTATCGGCATGTTTGGACTTGAGCATGCGAGTGACATCCTTGAGATTGTTCAGGTAGGTCTCCTCTGTGCAGGCCTGGGGGAAGGATACAGCAATGATGCGCTCCGTCACGTAGGTCAGGTCAAGTTCATATCCCTCCTCCATCTGAGCATGAAACAAACAGGGGGGCATTTAAGACTGCACAGCAAGGACAACACTCAAGCCCTGAGGGACAGCACATAGCTTAAGGCATTTGGAGAACACCTGGACGCCAAAACAGCATTCTCTGCGTCATGCACATCCTTTTAAAATGGAATGGGCTGCTGTGATCAAATACTGACTGCAGTGTTTAGTGTTCAGATACTTCATTATTTCTTTCAGTTTCAACATATTTTCAATGGCTGGCTAGTGTCAACCAGGTTTACACTCTTAACGCACTCTAAACTCACTTTCAGACCCAGTGTGGGAATGCTATCTTTTTCAAGACAAATCTCAGTTAGATTAAATGCCTGCAGGCATGTGGCAGTCGTTTGACATGTGGCGTTCGGCAGTGACCTCGACATGAAGCACTTCCTGTATTTCCAGGGTGAGGTCTAGAGGCTAATCTGCAGGGCATCTCCGGTCTTCTCACTTATCATAGCACTGCAATGTCAACAGCAGGAAGAGACGAAAGTCAGAGAGGCAGCTGGCACAGACAAAGTGATCCCTGTACTGGTCAGCGTGTGATCCCTGTACTGGTCAGAGTGTGATCCCTGTACTGGTCAGAGTGTGATTCCTGTACTGGTTAGAGTGTGATTCCTGTACTGGTCAGAGTGTGATTCCTGTACTGGTTAGAGTGTGATTCCTGTACTGGTCAGAGTGTGATCCCTGGTGGTCAGAGTTTGATTACTGCCCCTGGAGCGCCCTGCTCCGAGCTCCCTGTTTTCGCAGTCCCAGCACGCCAGCTTCAGCTCATGTGGAGCAAAGAGGAAGAGTTTGATCCTGAGAAACTTCTAACCTGAGCAGTGTTCATCTTAGATCAGTTTACACTGAACATTATGCTTCACATTTATACCAGTATAAATGCATAAGCGCTGATTCTAGAACAGTTATCTAGAGGCATGGAATCAGAAGGTCACTGATATCAGAAAAAAAAAAATGTTGATTTGAGTCCTTATTTCGGCCGCATATTGCAAATTGCAGTTGTCACAATAGCAGTGTAAAGGCAAGCATATGAATACTAAATCCAGACTTGGGCTCCCGTTGTCCTGACGATTCATTCACACTCTGTCCCACATGCTGTTTGCATGTGCCCTGTGCAGAGCAGACTACAGCCAACTGTGCCTCATTATTGTCACAGCTGCACAGAGAGCCACTATGTGGTGAAACCTGTCTGTCTCTCAGAGCCTTCTGACAGCTTTAGGACCTGTTTGCTGTTGTAACAATTTGCTGCTTGAATGTGCTACTTAATGATCTCTGAAGTGAGTCTCTTTCTCATACACACACCGATACACACACACACACACACACATACACACACACACACACACACACACACACACACACACACACACACACACACACACACACACACGATGCAAAGAGAGTTGTAAATCCAAAAAGAAGTGGGGTGGGGGTGTTAAACGGCCCCTGTAGGCTGAATGAAAGGGCATCTGTGTGAAGGAGGTCATCACTAAGGGAACGGAGGGGTTGAGCTGGAGCAGAGGTCAGAGGAGGTCAACACACCTACGAATGTGATGTCTGCAGAGCTGGAGTGCAGCAGCTTAATGAGATCAAAATAGCTTAATGAAAAGGTTAACAAACTGTTGGGCGTATGTATGTTCTACCACAGATGAATTGGATCATTTAAGATGGGGTAAAATTGGTTGGTTAATTTGCAAAAATAGCCTGCATATTCATACAGAATAGGCAAGAAGACAGTAGAAGTATTTTCCTGTGTCACAGACAATGCTACCTGACCCACTAAAGTTGCAACTTTATGCAATAACCTTTATGCTACGCCACATTTTTAGAATAAAATATTAAGATACATTGACTCTTTATCATCATTGAAGGACCTTCATGATGGCCCCCAGGCCTCACAGTCCAGCATGGCCATGGTTCCAGCGCCTGTGCTTCATGTAGCCTCCACACTCCGAAGGTATGCGTTGCTGTCTGGTAGCAGTGTGCAAAAAGCACCCCCACTGAGGGAGGAGAGACCACTGTGCTTGGTCTGACCCCTGACCGGAGTGCCAGTCACAGCTTACAGGCCTGTATTCCACAGATAAGCAGTGCACTTACAATGGACTTGCAGATTACCCCCAGCCAAGAAACAAGGCAAACAGTCAGAATATGCTGTAATCAGATCAAGTGGTCGAATTTGCACAACAGAAAAGTTGCACCTTGATATACAGAATAAACCCAGGGCACTAGTGACAAATGCACAGCATGATATGCAGTTAAGTATTTTGTCTTATTCTAATATCTGTCTCTCTAGTTCTCTTTGTCTCTTGCTCTTTCTTCTCATCACTGTGAATATTACTGGCATGTTTCAGCATGTGTTACAACGGTGACTGGGACCTCAACTTTGAGCCGCTGCAGCTTTTGTGGCTCCTGTGTACAGGTCGTGAATTTTTTTTAAGGTTCAATACCTGCGATCCGAACACACATGACCTGTAGGAGAGTCTGTGGGCTTAAAGAGGCTAACCCAACTTACTAACAGAGGGCTGATGCGTTTGTGCATGTTCTGACCAGTCCGTGGGTGGGGTGACTGTCTCAGCACTGCACGTTCTGCTAGAGGACGCCTGTGCATAAGAGCAGCTCACGTTACATTCGATCACGTCGGTCTTCCGAACTGCAGGCCGTAGGAAGGTGGCTTTTAAATGGCTTGGACTGACACCTTCAGCTCATGATTTTGGCCAGATGGATATCAGTCAACATGGGCCAAGGGCACAATGGTCAGCCAGGATCAAATCCCCAACTCCTCTCAGACTCTGTGTTGGTGCTGCAAGTGCATGATGGGCTTTAGCGTACTATTACCACCACAGCCTCCATGAAGGCAGGGGGAGCATGCTGCTACACGCCCGTGGCAAGGCTAGCGGGCCTGGGGCCGAGGCGTGTGGGCTGCCCCCTCCGCCCTCTCCTGGGCGTGCTCCCGCTCCTGAGACGTCTGGCGGAGGTGAGCAGCTGGTTGGAGTGCAGGAAGAGTGGGCCTACCTCCACCTCAGGGCTCTACTCACACCGGGACTTGTTCTCACAGGCGCCTCGGAACGGAACTCCACCTCCCACTCCACCTCCACCCAGCTCCTGACGGCTGCCTTTGTCTGGTCACGTGGATCCAAATTCAGGTCAAGCCAGGGACGAACAACTGGAACCTTGGAGAGTGTGATGACTAACAAACACCGTTTTCTCTCATGCAACTCAGCTTAATTCAGCTCATCATTAGCCCTTGATGAGTTGCGGTCAGATGTGTCAGAGGGACATGAATAAAACTGTCACACTTCATCAACAGATTTGGACCTGAAGGCTGCTTCATTGTAAAACCGGGACGTTGTTCTCGAAAGAAGATTTGTACGCACTGTACTCAGGCGAGAGCACCTTGTGCCTCTCACTGGGAACTCACAGTCCATCACAAGCACTTCACAGAGGTAAAAAAGCTAATTGATACAGGGTGAAATTTCATTATGAAACAGGACTTCTCAGACGTTCTCCTGAGTCAGTTTGGCTGATTCATTGTAGAGTGGTATCAATTGCATTTAGGCAGGGAGAAGGCTGATTCCAGATCAGTAGTCCTGCTTGGCGGCCACACCTCTTACCAGCCTCAGCAGTCAGGAATTTGACACCCTCAGGGCAGAGAGAAAGCCCTTTGGAGAAATCAGACAAGCTATTAATCTAGTAAACATCTGCTAGACCAGGGCGATGCTCTTAGGCAGGCTGCGGCCTTTTAAAGTGTAAGCTACAAAGCTCGTGTGAGAACATGTATGAGTTATTATAAACATAGTCTACCCACTTGTTTATTCTGTTTTTGAAGTGGTTGCTTATTTCAATGAATTAGACAAAAGACTTTTTAAAACCTGCTTTTAGAGTTAAGAATAAGAGAGAAAGATCTGAAGAGAAAGATTAGTAAGTATCTCTGTGATGATTCCATCTGAGTAATGAGATCTTTTTAACACTTTGAATGCAAACTGTGCTTGAAAATTTAAACTGAACTTAAACTTGAGATGAATGTTTAAACAGTGATACTCTCTCTGCAAGCTAAGGCTGATCCCACAAAAACAAGCTAATTTTAATAAATGAGCAGATATCTCTCTCTCTATCTCCTTATCTCTCTCCTCAGCTATAATGAACAGCTATAACAGCTATAATCTGCTGTGGTCGTCCGGGGATGACCTCAGCAAGGGTCAGATGTGGAATTCTGAATGGAGTAGTGGCTTTCTGAGTCACTGTATTGAAGTTCTGGGAGGCTCACTGCTCAGTACCTGCTTCCTGGAATCAGGCTGAAGGATCTTTCTTTGGAAGTGCCAGCGTCACACGGAAATATAATCTGATATCACAAACCCACAGGTGTTCAATGTGTGTGTGTGTGTGTGTGTGTGTGTTGTGTTATTAAGCCCTCACTACAGTGTTCAGACATGACAGCGGTTGGAAAATTGGGCTAACACAGAATAGGTGGTTGATCTCAGCGCTCCTGTTCCCATGGCAGCAAAGGCGATTCTGTGTTTGCTTGCAAATATGTTTTGAGTGCGGTGCGTAGGTTTTTCCCAGAAAGCCTTTGGAAGGGTTTGTCATCAATGTGAGACTAAGACAGCAGATGGAACTGGACTTATTTCTAATTCTGTGACAGAGAGTAAACCTTTTCAGATAAACTAATAAATCAATGCATTAAAATATAAAAACAACTACATCCAGTCGAGGTATGGATTTGTTTGACTACACCATAGATAAGGGCACTGGAATGCACACATGATGTGTTAGATTGCTCCCCTGGTCCCCTCTAAACTATTCAAACAGACCTAATCACTGTTGATAAGTCACTGTTCATAACATCATCATCACCACATCATCCAAAAGGGACCAGCTATTCTTATGGCATAACTAGAAGGAGAGAGATTTATCAACTGGTTTACTGTCTTGCAGCTTAATGTCTACGCCGCTGCTGAAGGCCTGGATGGCTATGTATACAGACTACTGGTGTTTGGCGGTGGCGTTGTGTTTGGCTGTGGATGAGCAATGTGTTTAGCCAAGCCTCAGCGAGAACATTAGAGCAGATATCTGTGAATCTTTGGAATCTCGACTTTCCACTAGGAGAAAGGAAAATAAATACCCAATAAATTATAAATAACATTCCAAGTACTCTTGAACTCAAAAGGCCATCAGCCCAGGCACCAAAGCCACAGGAGAAGAGACCAGAATTGGACAGGAGAAGAGCAGGCAGGTTGCACAGCCAGCAGAGCTGCTGTAATTAATAATTATCCTCATCCAAACCATTCATCCCAGAGAGGGAAAAGAAAAAAGAAAAAAATTCCAGCAACACCCCCACAGCCCCCCACAAAGACTTCCGCTAACTTTCTGTGGCTCCTGAGAGGCGCTAACTCCTGCCAGCAGTCTGGAGGGGGGGATCGGTTGTCTTCAAGGTTCAGCAGAACAGTGCAGGCTGATGAATGATCATCAGAGGTGGCTTCGAACGGCAGGAGAGAGCAGCAGCGGCGCGGTAAAAACGCAGCAGGAAGTCAGACTGGATGAGGGGCAAGGTTGTCAGCCAGGAATGTGACCCTAGCTCATGGAGATGGAAGGGGGGCTTCAGTACTGACCACTGCTCAGATTCCATAGGAGCAGAGGCAGAACGTTTCCAGGCAAGAGGGAGACTACGAGAGGGAGCCACTCAGGTGGGCTTGACCTTCGTGGGAGAAAAACGATGAGGAGCCTCCAATTAGCCCTTCCTACTGTTTATGCTGCTGGCTAGTGTTGCTTCTGGGGGCCACAACTCCGCACAGGACCCCTGAGCTAAACAAAACCGAGGCATGTAGGAGGGGAGCAGAGAGGGGTGAGCCGCTATTTTGGCCGTGTTTGTTTTATCCTCTACTGGAACTTTAACATGTATTTGTCTCTCCCCTCCACCAGACGCGCTGCAGTGGCGCAAAAACAGAGCCGGAAACAACCTATACCGCACCGGCTGGCCAGAGAGTCACGTGGCTTGTGTAGACGCTCTTAAAGCAGCTCGAAATTACGGTCTCCAGTTCCCCAGGCCAGAAAATAAAAAAACACACGTTTCAAAATGGATTACGTCTTCTTCTTTGTTCTCCATGTCTTTTTTCTTTCTTTCTGCCATGCTCTCTCGCTCTATCTATCTCTCTCTCTCTGTCTGTCTCCATGTGTTCCTTCATTCAGACCTCTGCCTATGACATTTAGGAGGGCAGCATTCTTTTCTCCAGAATTTTAGAAACTCCAGGGTTGGGCCACTGAAATCCCTGGTAGTGCCTGTAATGGTTCACATATGTTGGCGCTATGGCTGCTCCTCATAGCTATGACACAAGATGAAAGGTGTGCAGAGGCAGTCTCCATATCGCGGGCGGTCAAGGTCTTGTTCCCTTTAGCCTCTCCACCTGTGCATATGTGCATATATGCCCTGACCAGTGTCTGCCTTCTGTAAGGACCAGGAAATGCCTGGCGAGCAGTCGTTGTTTGCCTCTTGCCCAGTGGCCTTTATGGCATGCTTTCCAAAAGGAATATGAAAGCAACACACTTGGACAAATACATTTTACCTCTCTCTTAATCTAATGCATAATTGATGTTTCCTCTTAAATGGTAATGTCAACTTGAAATATCAAACTCACAGATCACATGCAAACTTTGTTTTTCAAACATCCTATGCAGTGCAGTTTATAACCATGTAACCACATAAGCAGATTGAGGAGAAGTGCAGATATTTCAGTCTCAGAACGAATTTTCACATGCTGATTAATGGCAAAGATGTCAACAAAAGAGCCTCATTGGGAGTATTGAACAGGTCTTAGGCTTTGTGTCATTGGCATCCAGTTTTGTACCACAAAAAGATTGCTTTGACAGGAAGGACATGTCTTATGACTTGCTTGATCATACAACTCTTGCTAAGAATGATATTTATATTTGTAAATTCAGTAATTCCAAAGATGTAAGGAGTCCTCTCCCATTTAGGCTATCATCAGAATATGCATAGCTCTTATTGCTTCTTGTGGGTCAACAAACTGCATAAATTGATGGGGGAGACAGGTAAAAAGAGCACAGGTAAAACTTTCAGGCACCTTTAGCCAGCATAAAGCATTACTCACACGCGCCGGCTTCATTAAAAAGTCCTGCCCTCGAGGCAATAAATACTTCACTGCAGCTGTGTGAATTACGGAGGGAACCCCCCCCCCCCCCCTCTCTCTCTCTCTCTCTCTCTCTCTCTCTCTCTCTCTCTCTGGCCAACCAACCACAGGGAAAAATAATAAGTATGACTTCCTTGCTCGGCTGTGAGAGGTCCGGTATGTCAGCATGTGCTTCACATTACCGCGCTAAACGCCATGTGCCACGATAGCTCGCCGCGCGCGGTACTGATAAGGCGAGATGAACACGCGCACTTGTGAGCTAAGGGAGGCAGGAGAGCACGAGCAGGCTTCACTCCCTCATTCACGGATCAGCTGAATGAGTTCTCTCTCTCTCTCTCTCTCTCTCTCTCTCTCTCTCTCTCTCTCTCTCTCTCTCTCTCTCTCTCCTAGTCCTGCTCCCTTCCCTTAACTACACGAAACACGCACATTTGGAAACCCCTCTGCTTTTAAACGCTAGAAGCGCCCACCATAACCTCACTAGCAAATCCTTCTTTCGTGGACCACAGTGACAACTTAATGAAAAAGAAAAAGTTTAAACACTGACTTCTAAATATATTGCTTGAGTCAGTGAAACAACTAATCAGCTTACCTTTGGTTTCAAAGAGTCAACAATTTTTTCTTCTTCTTCAGTCTTTGTACTATGAGGAAAATGGCAACTGATCCCAAGTCAGTTCCAGAAGACATACAGACATCCTCTCAGTGATCAGTTGAAGGGAAAGCTGCCCATTTTGGTTCAGCTTGAATTCGGCAGAAGGAGCAGACGGCAGTGCCTCTGTGTGTATCAGATCCCAGCTTCAGTGCAGTGTGTGCTGTTCTTTCGGCTAACTGTAGTCTCTGAGAGGCCCTTGCTGTGACCAGCTCTAGCCCTCAGAAGTCTGAGAAACACTGCCACAAACCCTAGCACGGACCTTTCCTCTCTGATCCCTCCCACACTCCATCTCCTCGCTCCCTCCCACACTGCCTCCCTCTCTCTCTCTCTCTCTCTCTCTCTCTCTCTCTCTCTCTCTCTCTCTCTCCCTCTCTCTCTCTAACTCTCTCTCTCCCTCCCACTCTCTCTCTCATGCCCCCCTCCTCGCCACCCCTCTGTCTGGGCAGTCATAGACGGGGTGTGTGGCTGAGCTTGGCGGGGGATTTGGGGGAAGGGGGTTTAAAACACTCAGGAAGGCAAATGCCTTCACGCTAGAAATGACAGCATTTTAAAAAAAGACTTTCATTTAATGGACATAAAGCAGTAAAAATAACCGGGAGAACTTTTGTGCCATTCCACTGTGGTGCTTAATTTCAGAGTAAACATGCAGACAAAAGTATTGTGCAAAATGTACACAAAAAGTTGTATTGTACAAATTAAGTACCTTTTAAGTTAGTCACCTCTCAGTCAAAACAACTAAAGGGTTTTTTGAGAACTCCTCTCTCTTAACCTTATTGGCTAAAGGTTGCTTTGTTTGAACATACCGTGATATGGTATTGTTCTCAGCGCGATGACCTGCACGCAGCTGCCTTAAAGTTGTTCCTTTTCACTTCACAGATGAATCCAGACTTACATAACAGGGCTTTGTGTAGGACAGTGTCTGATAGGAGAAGGAGTGTCTGGTTTAATCATTTACTGTGGCCAAGACTTTGCTTTCCTGCCACTTGTCACACTGGTATTATCAGGTCATATAGGGTAGGTGATTGAAATCCAAGTCAGGATACTGTGGCTGATGTGCTCTGTTTATTTAAAACAATCAAATAAAAATCCAGCACATTAGAAATTACTAAGATGTGGAGTTATGTGGAGTTGTGAGATTTTAAAAAAATTGATTTAAAACAAAGAAATTGAAGTGAAGTATCACTTTCTTCTCCTGGCTTGATTAGTTCCTCCATGCTACACTACAGCATTTCTAAAAATAATTTCTAAAATCTTACCTTTTGTGTAGCTAGAGATCAATGTTATATATGTTATATGTATAGGCATATATGTTATATGTATAGAGATATGTTATATGTATAGACATATGTTATATATTTTATATGTGTACAGATATATGTTACATGTTATATGTATAGACATGTATGTTATATATGTTATATGTATAGAAATATATGTTACATATGTTGTATATATATGTATAGAGATATACTGTATGTTTTCTCTGTGCAACTGTTACTGCTACATATGGGGGGGGCTACAATGAGAATGTATTAAATATCAGTTATATGATTAATGATTAATTATCTTAGTAAACAACAATGAACCTAATTTCTGAGCCGCTGGTAGAAGAGGCATGCACTTGGCCAAATATCTGACAAGGCTACAAAGACCACTTTGTATTTGATCATTTATTTATTTATTTTCATATTTCATATGAGTGAAAACATATTCGTATGTTTTGGCTTACTGGATTGGTTTGGCTTGTTTTGGCACTGTTGCTTGTTTGGAATATTGCACTAAGAGGAAGATTGTTTTGAGTTGTTAAGTCAAGTTAAGTGCGCCCTCTATGGGTTCTAATTAACTGGGCATTTTATTTTTTGGGGATACAGTACTCAGAAATTCTGTGTGTGTGTGTGTGTGTGTGTGTGTGTGTGTGTGTGTGTGTGTGTGTGTGTGTGTGTGCGCGTGTGTGTGTGCATATAAACATAAAACTTATAGAAATTTAGCAAGTTTTTGGATAAGTTAAAACTTCTCCGATTACTTTCCAACAGAAAGAACATGTTGTATATTGATGTACTGTACTGTTGTCTGAACTGCTGCACTTTGAACTTTACAGGACATCCACCTCCTTTATCAGCCATCCATCTGTGAGTCATGAGGTTGGAGCTTTTCCCTGCATGTCCAAACACAGACCAGCGGCGGGTGCTCCTGGATTGTCTCCTGCATATGTTGAAACATTGTCCAGTCTTATTGGAACCTCTATGAAAAAAAAGAACGATTAAACAGTGAGTGTTACAGTCCCACTTAAGCACTGAGTGTGTTTTGGCCATTTTGCTGTTTGCATATGAGTAAAAGTGCTCCCGTCAACCAGATGAAAATGAGTCTCAACCTTTAAGTTGGAACATTTCATAAGTCTGCATTTAATGACCAAGGTGCCATTGATATCTTGGAGGCTGCAGTGTTTGGTTTTAGAGGCGGCACTGGTGGAGATCTCCACGTCCGTTGGTCCAGTGGCGTCATCCCTTGACTTGGCTTCTGAGCTGTTTGTGCAGACGAGCTGATCCTTACCCAGGGAGGCCAGCCTCTTGCCACGGACGGGCTCAGGGCTAAAGCACAGGATCTGACTGACCTCCTCCACTGCACCGCTGCTGTATTCCAACCACTCACGGAGGTAGAGCAGGCTGCAGTTGCAGTGCCATGGGTTGTCATGGAGCTGCACCAGGCTTTCAATGCCAAAGGACTCGAAGAAGCCATAGGGAAGGCTCTGCAGTCTGTTTCTGGACAGGAAGAGCCGCGACATCTCTTCTTGGTCTTTGAAGAGATCCGCCTCCAGGAAGCTCAGGTTGTTTGCCTGCAGATGAATGGTTTTGAGGTTGAGCAGCCCTTGGAAAGAGGTGCCATGGAGCTCAGAGATCTGATTTGCAGATATGCTGAAGTACTCCAAGCTGGAAAGGTTCTGTAATAGCTCTGCAGGGATGGTGGACAGCCGGTTGTGGGACAGGTCCAGGTGAGTGAGATACCGAAGGTCACCAAACGCAGTGGAGGGGAGCTGCACCAGGCCGTTTCCTCTGAGCACGAGCTTCTTCAGACTGCCGGGGAACACCCCAGCACTAAGTTCTGAAACTCTGTTGTCTCTGAGATTCAGTTCCTCCAAGCTCTTCAACTGGGTAAAAATGCCCTGTGGGAGATTGGTGACCTGGTTTCCTCGGAGTGAGAGGATCCGTAGTTGCAGTGTGGCACTGAAGATGCCTTTCAGCAAAGATCTGATCTGGTTCAAGCCCAGGTCCAAGGTCTTCAGCTGGTCCAGACCACTCAGGAAGTCTTCATCTGGCGATGGAAGCTGGTTGAAGGACAGGTCAAGGTGCTGGAGGTTGTGGAGGTTGTGAAGGTGCTTGGTGCCCAGGTATTGGAGGCCGTTTCCTCTCAGCTGTAGGGTCTGGAGCCTCTGGAGAACATCAAGGATACCTGGAGGTAAAATCTTCAGCTTGTTATTGTTCAGGAGAAGCGTGCTGAGTTTGCACAGGGTTTGGAAGGCCCCAGACTCTATGGCCATGAGCGGACTCCCGCTGATCTCCAGCTCCTCTAGACCAGTCAGCTGCTCGAAGGCGTGAGAGGAGACCATATTAACAGGGTTGTTGAGGAGCACAAGCTTCGTCAGATGGACCTCTTCTCGGAAGGCGACAGCCCCCACGCTGGACGCCACAACGATCAGAGTTCTCACCTGTGGGGGGATGTCTGCGGGCAAAGCCATCATCTGATCATCCGAGCAAATCATGGTAGTGATGGAGAAGCACTGGCAGGGGCCAGGGCAGGTGGCATTGGTGCGGCTCAAGACGCCGTAGAAGGGCAGCTGAAGCAGGGCAAATAAAATGATGGTGTGACTGCTGGCCATTTCCTCCTGGGCAAATAGGAGACATTAGTACTGTTAGCATTGTTGATAGCATTGTTTAGCATTGTTGATAGCAGTGTTTAGCATTGTTTATCATTGCTTCTGAGGTGACTGAGAGTGTGTCAGCATCTTGACAGAGGCACTATAACAACTGAGAAGCTAAAAATCTGTATCAAGATAAATGATAAAAAGATAAAAGGATAAGGTGAAACAAAGTTCAACATTCATTTGGGCTTTTAGACTGATGGGGGGTGTGAATTTATGGCATTTTACAGCTTATAGGTATATGGCTCCAGTTGCTGGGGTATTAGTATGCCTGAGACATTTGGAAACTGATATACTGTGCAATAACATACTAATTTGTCAATTCTGTTTTATTTTACTCCAAATTAAATGTCATAGTTTCACATGGCCACCCTTAAAATTGCTCAAAGAAAATGTATTTAATAATTTCAATGTCTAAAATTATTATATTTTTGTCTCAGCCCTAGCAAAGAACCATAAAGTTACAAATGTTTGAGCATGCCTACATGTCTTAGTAAGATATGTCTTAGTATGACTTGGGCCATAAAAAGTTATTTGCAGTAAATTTACAGACAAGTACATTTTGTGATCCAGTACAATTTCATCAAAGCAATAACAGTGTTTTCAAACAGAATAATATACATTTGTTCAGGTTAAAGTTATTAAAAAGATGAAAAGGAATAAAGAAATCTTTTCAGTTTTCCAGTTAAATTCTAAAAATGTACATTACTTACCTACATGCTCAAGTTCAACTGTTGCAGAAGTGAATCTGGAGCGCTGAAGTCTCTGGGATTTCAGCAGTCAACAAAGCTGCCTCTTTTTTTCTTTTGCTTGCTCTGCTAAAGTGAAGTATTTGCTATTGGTCAGTGACAGTAAGAGGTTACAAAATAGTTCACTCTGTTCAACCCTTTCAAAGTACCCCACAGAAAACAAATATGTCAAGCATTTATTTAAAATGATCATATTGTTGTAGGGGATGAATCATTTTATTGATAAACAGATTATACTATGGACTACTGTTTCTTAATGTAATGGTACAATTCATGATTTAACTATTGTGAAAAGGAAGAAATAATATAAAAATATGTTTTTATATTAAAAAACACATTCTTCAAATGAGGCCTGATTTATAGTACATATGAGTGCGTACGAACATTTTAGATTTAAATTTTTTTTTTAAGTTTATTAGATTTTACACAGCTGAGGCGTTCAATGCAGCTTTAGATTGGTTAAATGTGTGGTTAAGATCATTACCGCAAGGTGGGGCCAATACGCAAGCGTTTTGCTACGCCTTGCTGTGGGCTGACGAACTCCGCCGAGAGGATGCTCAGGTGAAATGCCGAACATCTGTCAAACCTTCAGGTATCAGTACGTCTGCTGCAGTTCTGCCAAGCGCGTAACAGAACTTCTGCATCTCACTCCTTTTTTAATTGGTGGACTTCAGCCTATAGACGAAATGGCCAATGGCGGCATACAGCTACTCGGATTTTCCTTAGCTTTTTTTGGAGTCATAGGTTTAATAGTCTCCACGACCATGACTGAATGGAAAATGTCGTCCTATGCAGGTGATAACATTATCACGGCTCAGGCGCTGTACGTAGGGCTGTGGCAGTCGTGTGTGCATCAAAGCACCGGTCAGTTACAATGTAAAATCGAAGACTCGTTGTTAAAACTACCAGGTAAGTTTATTTATATGTCGCTCTTCTTCTGAACAAACATTGTTGCTTTTCTTCTGGACAAACTAACTTTTTTTTCTGATGAAATTGGTTAACAATCGTGTAAGTCTAAAAATAAGTGTAAGACGTGTTATATATACTGACAGTTTATTGTCACATCGGGTATTCGGATTATACTTATTTATAATTTTTCACCGTGAATAAAGTGGTTACTGGAGAGAAAAGATCACACAAACTGAGAATTAGGCTAAAATGATTGATAACTTGGTATTGTTCCGCAACAAGCCGGGTTGATACCCAGTCCTATTTTCCTTTAGTGCATGTTAAGACAAGTTGGACAGATTCCTTGAATTCCTTGTAACTGAGTAACCTAGAAAGCTTTGCCAATCACACAAACACAGTTATAGGCAGCGTAAAACATATCACATTGAACATAAACATTTTGCCATTAAAATTACCGGTATTGGAACACCATCCCCACATAAAATCTTATTTATCTTAGCTGACCATGTAACGTGAAAATGGTAGCACGGTGTCCCAATCATTTCAAAACAACTCCCCAATGCCTAACCAAGAGCTCAAAACATAAGCAAAGTGCATATTGCAGGTATTAGTTGGACAGTATGCTCAGTGGTTCCTGTACTTGACTTGAAATTGGAAGGTTGCTGGTTTAAGCCCCACCACTGCCAAGTCACCACTGTTGGGCCCCTGAGCAAGACCCTTAATTGCTCAAGCTTTGCTCAGTCATAACTGTAAGTTGCGCTGGATAAAAGTGTCTGTAAGGTAGTTTTGTACAATCGTTTTTACATTTATCTCAATACCATGTCCACTTTTTCAAAATACCTAACACATTCAAACTAAACTGCCTATACTTTTGTATTGCCTTAATATAAAAGGCATTCAATCACCAGTTGTTTCGAAATTTATGAATACCTCTCTCATTCAGTATTCATTCTTTACATTTTGCAAAAATTTGATACTCTTTTCAAGAGTTAACTTTCAGTTCAAAACCCAACAAATTCCTGATCACTGTGGATGGAAATATGTTGCATTTTGACAGAAAAATGAAAATATAAATTTGAAATACATTTTAGCAGAGTTTATTCAGGGTTTTTTTTTTTGCAACCTTGTTACAATTTATACAAATCTAGTCATATTTGCACTGAAATAAAAATGTATACAGTGAAAATATAGATGTAGTTGTCACTGAAGAGATTTTTCCACTAATACATGTACTGCTGAAACACCTGGCTGTCACTGCAGCTAACGACCTACCCAGATACCATTCAGTGTGATGTTGATGAAAATGTATGGCCAAATAAAATGGACAACATGCATGATCCCGGCCAACCGCAGACCTCTGATACTGATGGGTAGATGAATATGTGCATATTACTGTATATAGTGAAAATATTGATTTGATATTACAGTACTGTATTTCTTATTGATTGTATATATTTTTGCACTGTGAGAACAAATGCAAAAATATAGTAAACTCCCCGAGAAATACCGTGTTTTTTTGTGATTTGTTTCTTTAGCATAAAATGTTTTACATTATACAGTAATATTGTTATTCTGGGCTTCTGATACAGTAAAACATTCATTCATTCACAGTTTACTGTAAATTTAACACATTCAGACATGACATCTATTGTGAAAGGTAAGCCTTAAATATTTGTGGATGGCTTGAAATATTGGTGGATGCAAAAACAGGAAAGGGAGACACAGTATAATATATTTATCAGTCTTACAAGTGGTTTGTGTTTTGAAGTTCATTCTACGGTACATTGAGTGACAAAGCCGTCTTGTGGGAGAAAACAGAAGTGGATTTTGCACCAGAGGTTAACTGATGTGCTGATGTGTGTTTCAAACGCACACTGTGTAAAGAGTCTTGAAGATGTGGATATGATATTGAGTGTGAACACGACTGTAAAAAAAAAAACTGTACTATAGGCGTTGGTGGTTGCGTAGTTGTTCATATCTGTCAGTGATTGAAGCACTGAAGACTGGCCTGTAGGTGGCACTGTTTCCTGGTTGGACCTGTAATGTTTAATTGCACAAGGGGAATCATATGCATTTCATCCTAAAGCTGAAATATATACAGTTCACAAAAAATAACCACAAAGTTATAGTTGTTGTATAGTAGTATAATAGTTGTGTGTGTGTGCGTGTGCGTGTGTGTGTGTGTGCGTGTGTGTGCGCGTGTGTGTGTGCGTGTGCGTGTGTGTGCGTGTGTGCGTGCGCGTGTGCGCGTGTGTGTGTGCGTGTGTGTGTGCGTGTGTGCGTGCATGCATGCATGTGTGTGGTTATGTGTGTGTGTGTGTGTGTGTGTAACACTATTGTTAATCATCCCTCTCTTCCCATCCTCCAGTGGAAATCCAGGCTGCACGTGGTTTCATGTTGGCTGGGATTTTTCTGGGTGCCATTGCCATCCTGGTGGCAATGGTGGGCATGAAGTGTACCAAATGTCTGTCTGAGGACATGCAGACCAAGAGCAAAGTGGCTCTTACTGGAGGGGTTATCTTTATCATCGCAGGTGTGTGGAAACAAGAGACCACTCCTTTTCATAGCTGCTGATTCTCACTTAATTAACAAATACAAGTGGAAAAAACTTGTTAGACTGTTATTGCCTTAGCTGTGTCCAGAAACATGAGGTGTTATATAATATGACAGGTTTAGGGGATAAAACTACAGCATGTGTTTTTTTTTTTTTATCATGGATATTTTGCCTGTATAATCTGAAGTTCCTGGCTGAGGTGGGCTATATCTAACCCTTAACCTTTTGAACCTTAACCTTATGAATGTCCCAGGATAACCACAAATCTAGGATGGAACTAATGAGTAGAGAGTGCTAAGAGAGAGTTGAGAGAATAGAGTTTTTTTTAGAGACTCTGCTGTTCTGCTTCAGCTATCACTTGAATTTTGCATTTTTGAGCCGTCACATGGATTTGGTGTATCCTTTGCAGGTATTTCAGCCTTTGTTGCCACTATCTGGTATGGTGAAAATGTCAGACAGCAGTTCTATGATCCGATGACTCCGACTAATGCAAAGTGAGTATCTTGGTGGGCTTTGGAAGTTAATTGTGTTCCATTGTGTTACGTGATTATATGATTTTATAATGATCCACTCAGGTCAGAGGTCCTTTAAACAAATTAAGTTTGTATGTAAGTTTAATATGTTATTTTTGTGGGGTAAGATGTAGATTTATTCTAGATGCTCAAAATTATCAATTTTTTTCAGAGTTTAGGCTTCTTCATCCTGAAATAATCCAATTATAATCCAATCTAAATGCAGATATAACTTTAGAATAACTGAACCCAATAAACCATAATTACCATTCAGATTCATGCAAATGTAGATAGATAGATAGATAGATAGATAGATAGATAGATAGATAGATAGATAGATAGATAGATAGATAGATAGATAGATAGATAGATAGATAGATTGACTGATTGACTGATTGATTGATTGATTCAACTTTATTGTCATTGCTCAGTACAAATATAAGACAAGAAAATGCACTCAGTGTCTACCAGTGAAAACAGTAGCATTGTCCAGTCCCAGAACAGATTAACAGTGTAATAAATATGAAGAATATAAATATATATCTATGGACAGATTTTATATGCACAATTTTAGTTCTATATACATACATATATATGCATATATCCATATCTACACATTTACATACATATTAATAACATACATAGTAGTTGGTTAAATAAAATGAATAGATTATAAAAATATATAATATATAAAGCATAGCTGATTGCTATATGTCCTATTAATATACAGAATAAATATGTACAGTGGGTCAGTGATAATGTACAATGTGCAGGTAATGGTGAGTCTAAGTAGAGTTAAATAAATCCAGAGTGTGCAGTGGGGCAGTAGATTTGCCATTACAAAGTGGAGTTCAGTGTAAAGAATGTATCTGTGTCTGTATCTGTCACAGAAATAATTCAGTCCAACAACTGCATCTATATATCCTTTAACCTGTTTTCCCGTCTCCTTCACACTCCTTTCAGATACAGTAGGTTGCCTTTAAAATTATGTGTGTTAAACAGAGACCGTCATGGTTAAACGGGGTCCCTGCTCATGTCTACCCAGGCTGTGTTTACTGCTCACCGAGTGCCTCCATGCAGGGGTAGCAGCCGGAGTCTCTCTGCTTCACTGCATAGAGCGCTCAGGTGGGACGCTAAAAGGCTGATGCTGTTTGCTGTAGGTATGAGTTTGGCAAAGCGCTGTATATCGGCTGGGGTGCCGCTGCACTAAGCATCATCGGAGGCAGTATGCTCAGCTGTACCTGCGGAAGCAAGAGTTCTACGGAAAAGGCGCCTCGATACCCAGCCTCCCGCCCTGGTCCGGCCAAGCAGGCGGGCTCCGGATACGTGTAACAGCACCCGGTCCAGCTCAGGCCAGTTGGCTGTCCTCAGGAGCGATGCTGCAATCCACACGTGCTAAACTCGGTCTGGTTCCACAACAAGAAACGTAGCCTTTAGATCACTCTGATGCCCTTCATTTGATTAACTTGATTAACAGATGCTCTTTCCCTATTTTTAATAAACAAACAAACATGTTGCCATGTAAACATACATATTGTCATGTATTTTGCTTTATTTGTGAGGTTCTATTACTTATTTTACTCCTTATTGTTTCCTTGCTGATGGCTGAAGATATTTTACTTTATCTAAAAAGTTGTCCATTAAAACTCAGTTTTCTAAGATCTATGCAAAAGTTGTTGTTTTTTTAATTTCAAAAGATGTACTGTAAGATCGCCAAGTTTGTAAGACCAAATTCATTCATTCATTCATTCATTTATTCACTTGTCCTATAAAACAGAATCACCCTGTTATGTCACCAATGACTCACAAATGATGTAATAACAGCTCTGCATGTACAGGTATTGTGGTCAGGCATCAGTGAGGTCACTCTCCATCTTATGACCGTGTGCCTGATTTTGCTCCCGCGCCCACCCAGGCACTGGGAGGGGCTCGAAAGTATGCATCAGGCCCCAGTATGGCGTAAGAGCAGAGGAGAACCTACAGAGGCACATTTCCCATGGCAACAGGTCCCTGAGGGTGGGGACTAGAGAAAAGTACTGCGAACGTCTGATATAAAGTGCTATAACTCTGGAATGGTCAAAGGGGAAAAAGAGAAATCTTGGTGCAATTCTTTGTTTTAAAATGTGCTATAAAATACTGCATTACAGAATATATATATATATATATATATATATATATATATATATATATATATATATATATATATATATATATATATATATATATATATATATGCACACACACACACTGCCTGGCCAAAAAAAAAAGGTCACCACCTGGATTTAACTAAGCAAATAGGTAAGAGCCTTCCATTGGATAATTACTGCATGGGTGATAATTATGTTTCAGCTGGCAACAAGTTATTTAACCCTAACTGATTCAATGAGTAGCTTCTCATTTGTTAAACAACAAATCCTGTGGTCGTGGAAAAGATGTTAATCTGTTTCAGAAGGGTCAAATTATTGGCATGCATCAAGCAGAGAAAACATGTAAGGAGATTGCTGAAACTACTAAAATCGGGTTGAGAACTGTCCAAGTTTCAAGTTTGTTTTTTTTGTCACATACATAGTCGTACACAGTATAACTCCCAGTGAAATGGTTTGAGAGTGCTCTGTCCAAACTGAGGAAAAAAAACAGGGGTGCATAGAGAAATATATATCTATATATACACAAAATATATTAACAATGTATGTACAATATATGTATATTATGTTTATATACACAATGTACAATGTATATATGGATATGTATATATGTATGTACACAATGTACAGTTCCATCTTGCAATTGAACATATTTACAGTTACATGTTACATGGTGGTGGTGGTCCCCAGTTTATCAGTTTCCCTGAGCATTATTATGTCCAAAGCATTATTAAAAAGTGGAAGGACAGTGGGGAAACATCATCTTCGAGGAAGGCATGTGGTCGGGAAAAAAATCTTGAATGATCATGATCGGCGATCACCTAAACGTGGGGTGAAATCAAATCGTAGAAAAACAACAGTAGAACTCAGGGATATGTTTAATAGTGAACGTAAGAGCATTTCCACACACACAATGCGAAGGGAACTCAAGGGATTGGGACTAAATGGTTGTGTAGCCTTAAGAAAACGACTTGTCAGTGAGGCTAACCAGCAGTTTTTCTTCCCTGATGGCACGGGCATATTCCAAGATGATAAGGCCAGGATTCATCGGGCTCAAATTGTGAAAGAGTGGTTCAGGAAACATGAGACATCATTTTCACACATGGACTGGCCACCACAGAGTCCAGACCTGAACCCCATTGAGGATCTTAGGTATGTGCTGGAGAAGACTTTGTGCAGTGATCTTGGGGAAAAATTAATGCAACTCTGGACAGAAATAAATGTTGTGACATTGCAGAAGTTTGTGGAAATGATGCCACAGCGAATGCATGCTGTAATCAAAGCTAAAGGCGGTCCAATGTAATATTAGAGTGTGACCTTTTTTTTGGTCAGGCAGTTTTATATATTATATTATATTATATTATATTATATTATATTATATTCGGGCATACTAAAGGCCATCACGTGATTAACATTACTGTCTTTCACAGTGTTCCTGCAGATGATATTTTGTGTGCTTTCTGGTTTATTTTAGCTTTCTGTCACATTTTTCTGGTGGACGCTACACACTGATGGTGAAAGAGACGCGTCTAAGTCCACAACTGGCTGTGGCAGTGTTTAGAGCATCCAGATTAATTGTGTTTGTATTTCCTTGTTCATTCATCCACCTGGTGATATACATCACATGAACATATCTACTACTTGGAGACCAGGCCTCAGATCAGTGTTGTCTGAAATGAGTTGGTATGTGTTTCTCTGCAATCAGCTGAGGAGTTGATTGGCTGAAGTTACCAAAAAGAACAAAAGCAAACACAAGCACAGTAAATCCCGCCTCTCCACACCCACCAGATCAAATGATCTCCTGTACAGGAGGGCCCAATACCTGCATGTCCAAGCACTGTATCCACATACAATTGGTAATATCCTGGCAGTCAGACACATCAGCCATGAATCTCATCTCATCTTATGATCTGATTGTGTGGTGCCTGTGGAGGCACTTTCTCCATACCAGAAACCCATAAAACGTGTCGGAGACTAGAACAAGCATGTCCTTTTTTATGACCTCAGCTCCCACCCGAATATGAAGTGTTTGTTTGTGCTCGTTTGTATTATGTTTCACCGCCAGTATACAGCGCAGGGGCAAGCTCTAGCAGGCCGGCTCAGGGCTAGGTGTAGTGACTGGATGTGTCCGTACTCGTTGCCTGCTGAACCTAGCCTGAGGTGCTGGTTTCTTTCTAACCCTAGCCTGAAGTGCTGCTTTATTTCTGTCTGACTTGTTTGAGCCATGATATGGGCTTGTAAAAAAAAAAAAAAAAAGAGATTCCACAAGAGCAGAACTAAACCCAGCACCCATCTGTCTTTCTTTTTGCATAATGTGTCTGACATTTGTGTAGGTAAGGCATGAAACCATCGGTGAATTGTGTAGGTACAACATAGAGCAATTTGCTGCTCCCTCCAGCCACCAACGCAATGAAGGCGCAATATCCGAGTGTTTCCTGCCATAGTGAGATGTGTTGGCCATGTGACGTTGACTAGAACAGCGCCATCTACCGTCCGCCGAGCCACGTATTTGCAGCTAATCCCGCATCTGCTGTTAAAGTTAGCGATGGTCGCTATCTCCCAGAAGGCACGTTATTAAACCACTGTGCGACCGTCACCGGTCAAACCACGTGACAACATTGTTGGTTTCAAACCTTTTGATTTGAATAATTTTACGTGAATTAGATGATACATTGAGCTGCTACACTGCATTTATAATTCTAAGTAAACATTTTAGTAAGTACAAAGAAATCTTACTTAGTGATTTAAAAAAAAAATTACTTACATTTTGTTTTGTTTTTTTGTCGATGTCGTTCTTTTCATTTCTTTCATCCCCCCCGCCCCGCACATGCATTGTTTTTGCGGGCAGAGCTGAAACTGCGACTTCTGTGGTTAGGACCTCCTCCTGAGTGCTTATCTCTGAATACGCTTCCCTCCTCATTATTTCTTCCTTAAATCACTGGTGTCGCTGTGACAAGAACTACACAAATGGCGTTTTCTGAGCTCACTGCCACTACAGACAGCTGTCAGAATGAATTGAATGAACTGTGCCTATCTAAGCCTTGCCCTTTTGGCCTTTGTGAAAATGCACGTTTTATTGCAGTGACATGCTTAAAGAGAAATCGAACATCACCTTCTTACACTTTCTACTCCAGCTTTTCCTGCAGTCTTGGATCGTGTCACAGTAAGTGCACATAGTGACATTTCTACAAGGTTGAAGGTTTTGCCTAAATTGCAGTCCACACAAATTACAGAGGGCCCTGTGATACATTCTGTAGTAGGTTAAGTTAACGCGCTGTTCATGGGTGTTAACCTGTCTGCTATTATTTAATTTGTTTCCCTCCATTCCTCTCATATTCAATCATTTTTACTTTCACTCGTCCAAGAGCTGAGTGAGGCTGAAGAAAAAAAACTTTGCTTTTGCCACAAGAGGGAGCAAATGCATCATTATTTCTGTAGAACATTGGTTGACAACTGGAGACAGAAAATGAGAAACACATTTACTATAAATCTAATATATTCAAACCTTAGCTGTTTAAACCTCATCTAATCCACAATGAAAGTAAATGTAAACTTTTACATTTTTATGTAAAACAAACATTTTCTGCTCATGAAAATAAGTTGGACATATTTTTTAAAGCCACAATGTCAAGAGAAATAGATTCAGCTGTGATAGGAGTCTACATTAGAAATTCTGATAATAAATTATTACATCTGATTCAGAGGTTACTGTAACTTGGAATCACATTTACACAGCCAAACAAATAAAGTAGATTTTGTATTCACTTATTGTTGAACCAAATTTGCTACCCTCCACTAAACATTAAAATTAGATAAATGAACATTCAGTCTATGGGATTGTATAGGCTGAGTTATGTTGGCCATTAAATAACTGAGCTATTGTATGAGTTCTGTAAGGAACTCTCTCAGCACTGCAATAAAAAATAAATATCTTCACAGCGTTTAAAAAGAACATGTTCCATTTCCTGTTTCTAATATTCAGAATCCCACTGTTGCACTACGAGTTAGCAAAACAAGCGAATGTGACCACAGTGGGACATGAGAGGGATCAGGTTCAGTCTGAGCTGGGAGAGATGCACACGGTGAATGTCATAATGTCTGATGGGCAGTGGGAGTGTCACCCCCTTCAACGGACACACCTGTTCAGTATTTTAAAAAAGAAGAAAAAAAAACCCTACCTGTTTGTTTTTTCTCATTACATCCAAATATGTTTTCTGAACTTCTCTATCACCTATATGTTTTTGTTGTTGTTTTTGTTGTTGTTCCATTATACTCATATGGCATTATATATAGTGTGGAAAAGTGGTACCAAGGAAAGTGGATCCCCTCTCTGTTGGCAGACAAATGTAAGATACTGAAGAGGGTTGTTCCTGAGGCCAAATATTTGTGAAAATTATTCACTGTTCATTTTAAAAGTATATTTGTACATATTTTAACTGTAATAACAGCCTTATTTATGAATAAGTAGTATAATTAATATAAAGCTTAAAAACAATGCATGATTTAAAAAATCTAAAAACAGAAACTAAGCATAAAGAGTACTATAGGATCAATCTATTATAACAAAAAATATTGTTACCCACTGTTACTGAAAGGCAGGACTCTCCCACATATAAAGGAGTGTTAGATTGAGTGATGAAGGAAATTTCTATTGTATTGTATCTATTCTATTGTATTCTATTGTATCTGTATGGCGCAGACAGAAGGGCTCCATCTTGATCAAGAGAAACAGCTGAAAGACTGATTGTTCTCTTCAGCTTCCTGAGCTAAAAACCTCTTTTCCAGCACCTTTTTTCTGCACAAATATGTCCAAAGAGTAGACAGCATAGCAAACCAAAAAGCACAAGTGTACTTCAATCTTACTCTGACAACTTTCTCATTCAATTTTGTTTGTTTTGTTGGTGTGGGGTTTTTTTGCTTTGTGGTTTTTTTTTTGTTGTTGTTTTTTTCAAGTTTGGCATGACTTGTTGAGGGTTGTAACTTCTGAAAATATTTCATACTTTGGAACCTGAACAAAGGTTGACCAGTGTCCCTTGTGTGAGCACTCACACCAAGTAGTTATGCCTCCTTAAAGGATAAGCACCAGCTAATATGAAAATGTCAAACACATAAAGGCAGCAAAAGCTGAGTTTCAAACTTGTGATTATCGATAGTTAGAAAACATTATTATTATTTTTACAAACAAGGAAAATGTCTTAAAAAGTGTTGCTTTGCCTCACCCTCTGTCATCAGAACCTGTCATAAACATCATGCGTGTGACGTAGATGTTGGACAAGTCAAAAGGTCAAGTCTAGGTAATGCAAAAGGACGAAATGCTGTGTTGTTTTGGGGCGTAATAATTCAGTATACAGTAGGACTCCTGTGCAGAACGGCGCAAAGATCCCAAAATATCCAAAAACATGTGCTTTTGAAAGGACCGTCCACTTACTCCGTTATCTGTAGTGTTCATTTCGTGCCTGATGAAAGCTGGGCTCTTAAGACTTGATCTTAAGACTGCTGCTTTTCCAACAACATGGACATGTAAAGAAACAGAGGTGTTCAAAAGCCTCTGTGCGTGGAATTAAACGGTAAGTGCGATTACTTGGCCCATTTTAGTTGACATTAGCTAACATTAGCTAGCCTTGCTAACGCTAGCTAGGTTAGTAGCTAACTGACTGACTGACTGACTTGCTAAGCTTGGTGGCTCAAGACATACTAGACTAAAGCTATTTCACGTAGTTGAATTACTGGATTTTATGAGTGTATGTTCGAAGTAGATTGATAATAAAGATAACTGAACATTTGCTATTGTCATTAATAGCTCTGTGCGAAGTTTCTAATGTTTGTTATTTAGCATCTTTCAAACACTCGGGTGATTAAGACTTTATCAGTTTATTTCAGTTAGCACTAGCATTCACTGAAGTCAGGTAATGATAATTCATACATTTTAAGGCTAGACACACAACTCAGACACATATGATGACCTACCAAAAACACACATTAGACCACTAAAGCAAATGCATTAGCTAGCTTAGCTAAGACTTTGGTTATTAGCAAAAGGGAGCGCTGCTGGGTTAACTAGTTAGTTGACTAGATACATGACACTCTAGTATAATGAGAAATGTAACGAGTAGTGTTAGCTAGCTAATCAAACGTCCCTGCTATAAATAATTAATAAACAAGATTACTTTTAGTAATACGTTTTACTTTTAGGATCAGAGCTAGCTAATCAAATGTCCCTGCTATAAATAATTAATAGACAAGATTACTTTTAGTAATACTTTTTACTTTTAGGATCAGTTTTCAGTATAATGACTAACATTTCAGTATAATGACTAACATTTTTACCAGTATTTTTACCATATTCAAAAATATTTCCGGAATCTGAAGAATCAGCACTGGAAAATTCGCAGTCCAAGTCAGTCATTCACTGTTGTCCACTATTGACATCACTCTGCAACGTTCTGGAATTTCTGGAGGCACATGGGGTTTTTCCATCAATTTACTTGAATTCATAATTTTTAAAGTGAAATTAACATGTTATTTTCATTTTAATTCACAGTAGCTAAGATAATGTGAAATCTTCCATTAGGTGTTGCTTAGCCTTTAAAACCTTAGGATCATACCCACACCACCATTAATGCATGTGACCAGTATTCAGTAGTCACTCTCAATATCATCAGTGTCGTTCTGTCCTCTCAGTGGGTAACAGTTCATTGACTTAGACTGCTCTTCCCAAAGGCAGGGAAACCACACACTCCGTCTCTGTCTCTCTTTATTAATTAAGGTTGTCTTAACACTGCAGCGCTTTAGGGAAATGGGTCCCTGGCCTGGTTAAGGTTGGTCAGTCCTTCCCAGCACGGTGACCACAAACTGAGCTCTGTGTGTACTGGTCGCTGGACCTGCCACACAGGGCTTTTCACGTCCCCCAGAGGAGGTCAGCAGCCCTCATCTGGACTCTCTTTCTGCCCAGCTGACACAGGTCTAAAAGGGCCCATTCGATCCCCTTCAGAACCCACAAAATGGCTCCCTTCACACTGGTCAAACCTTCTCCTGCGCCAGAAGGAGCAGGGTAAGGGAGGTCTCCACCCCCACCCCCCCCGGGGCCATAGATGACACCTCTGCTCCTCTAGCTCCTACTGAGAGACATTACTCAAAACTGCTGGACTCCACCGCCGACTCCTGTTTGTCCAAGTGGCCTGATCCGATGGATATTAGTACCGGCCAGTGTTTGTGCTGGTCACCTTGGTGGTGCGGTCTCCAGAGTTATGCCGAGTAGTGAAAGGTGTTTTTTTTCCAATACGAAGAGAGGCAAGAGAGGGGCTTCTGGGAAAGCTGCAGTCACTGATGACTTTTTCAGGGACACACTAACGTGGTTCAATGCAGTTATGCTAATTTGAGGTTTCTTGCGTTTATATGTCTGCATGTTCAGGCTTGATTTTCTAGACACAGAAAGCTTAGTGCTAGAGACTAAAAATAGCTATGAGCAGGGAATATCCGTATGCTATGTAGAACCACTAGGTTTCTCTCTGCTTGCCAGATTTAAAGATATCTAATATCATATTTAGACCTTACAAATGTAAACTGAAAGGTTTGTCTAAGAAATCAGGCAACTCTCAAAAGTAATGGTAAATGTGAATGGAACAGTGTCTAGATTTAGGTCAGTGTATCCAAGTCTTTTGGTTTAACAAATCAATAATTCACCTGATTTAAATTATGAAATTGGTATTATTGCTTAATCAGTTTAGTAAGGTTGGTTCTGGTTCTGGTAAGAGTAAATGTTTGCACTTATCTTATGGACTGAATTAGGTGCTTACAATCTGCCTACATTCCATAGCCACTTTATTAGCTAACAACCAACTCATAAACTGTTGGTATGCACAGACCTTCCAGGCATCATTATTCAGTTCATTACACAAGAGATATCCACTACTCATGGATATTATACAACAAGCCATCATCAACACAGCAGTCACAGGGCTGTGGTACAAGTGTAACAGAAGTGTTGCTGTGGGCCACTGAGTTTTCCACCATCCAAAAACAGGAGACAGTGTTACTGTGTTCTAAACTGGACTGGAGGATGACTCATAAAAACTGTGCTGGACCAGAGAATGACTCACACAAACTGTGCTGGACCAGAGGATGACTCACATAAACTGTGCTGGACCAGAGGATGACTGACAAACAAAAAGAGGAGCATTCACATTGTCTACAATATTTCCTCTCAACTGTGGAAACATACAGAAAAAGAAAAAAGATGCTACAAACCCCAGACGCCCAGTGGTGCAGAATGTAGCGTGGAGAGCAGAGCTGTCTCCAGGATTCAGGAGTTAATTCCCTCTGGAGTAGCCCCAGTGTCCAGCTGTATCAGAGACACATCCAAAATGCTCAGCTCATAAATCAGGTTAAACAGGGCAAACTTGCAATGGGAAAAATGGCAAGAACCTTCCTAATCACACACTCATATACTTAGAACTGTATAAATGTGGACTGTTTGACTGTCTAAATGTGGACTGTTTCACATCTTGCATCTTCAGAAGTTACTTTTTTTGTCCTGATAAGCATTGCTTCTCCCCGCTCATTTACTGTATACTGCAGTTCCGATATTTTAGAAATTCTGCTGAATTATTCTTTTGCACAAAGAAGCATTTACTTTAATGCTTAAAATAAATAGCAGATCCAACCAAGTGAGTGTGTGTGTGTGTGTGTGTGTGTGTGTTAGAAGCCACAGTCAGTGTTTCTATTATTTCAAAAATATGTTCCATAGAACAGTATCCCATTAACTACTGTCATCCCTTTCACACACTGTAAAATAGGACTCTACCCTTCTTCTATTTCTTCTCCTTGCACGTGCACGCAAACACATGTGCACACAGAGTGTGAGAGAGAGACAGACAAATACACAAACAGCAGGTATAATAACTATTCAACAGTCAAAAATCTGGAGTCTATGGAGCGAACGTAGCACGGCTGATTAGCATGCTAATCTTGCCTTCACTGTGCTTTCAGTTGTGGCTCTATCCAGTAAAAACACAGGTTCATCTGTTAGAAATGTGTCTCTGGAGAAGAGTGGTGGTCCTGGAGCCACTGTAATATGCAAATGACCATTATCTTCAGCATTCAAATCAGTCACAGTTTGCATTTGAGGAGTACCCTCAGGCTTCTGCAGGATTCAAGCTGGTGACAGACATGACATGGTTTTGCCCTTTCCTTTGCCTTCCTGTGCTTTTTGTGCTGTTCCTTCCAATCATGCCTTTCACCTTATTCCCTTTCCGTTAACTTTTTATTTGAGCTGAATAAAGAAGAAGAAGCCTTGCTCCATAAAACAGATTTTCAGTAAATTAAAAAAAGAATGCTGACCTATATGCAGCCACTCTAGAACCTTCTTCTCTGTCTTCTTGTGACACGTTTGTCATACATGTAAATGTCATGATATGGCCCCTCCTCCCAAACGCGCGTGTGTGTGTGTGTGTGTGTGTGTGTGTGTGTTCGTCTGCTTGGTCACGCCCCCTCGTGTTTCTCACCTGATCCTTGTTAACGTACGTGTATATGTCTCTCTTTATCTTGTCTTATCTTATCTTATGTTTGACCCATTAGCCTGCGTGCTAATTCGTGTTATATTTATTTCCACGTGTAACATATATGTTCTTTTTGTGTACAACTCATCCCCGTATCCTGCTTGAACCTCCATCGTCACAGAAACATCGACCGCCGAAGGATGCCTGGGACGAAAGGGAAAAAAAAGAAGGAGAAGAAAGGACGTAAACGCCGTCCCACAGCCCTCGCAGGAAACCCTCCATTCTCTTGGGCACCCTGCACACCCCCACCACAGGGGAGAGTGCTGCAGGAGGATTTTGGGGGGGGCTGAGTTTGGTCCAGGGTCGGGCTCGGCGGAGTCAGTACTCTGACTGGGGTCCAGTACTCTGAGTCGGACTCTGCAGGGTTCTACGACCCCAATATGGACTACCCCGAGGGCTAAGTGGATTCTGAAAAGAAAGAGGTGTATAGTGACGTTACTCTGCGGTCGGACTTTGAGTCCGATCGTGAGGAGGACCCATCTATGAAGGTGGAGGAGGTCCTCCATAGGGACCCTCTCGCTTATAGCGACATCACAGACTCCGAGAGCCTCCAGCACCCAAGGCTCCATCTAAGGCTCCGCCCAGGGCGTGCCGCTCTGGAGTAAGCAAGCTGCCCCAGGTGACTTGCAAGGAGGTGTCGTTGCCAGAGGAAGACACTCCTCCCCCTAAGGCGAATAGCCCCAGAGCGCATGTGCCTATGCCTAAGCCTCGTAGAGGAAGACAGCAGCACCAGTTCCTGCCCCAGAAACGGGCAAAACAGCTGGTGCGCTTCCCTACATGCGTGTGCCTAAGCCAGAACACCCACCGCTACCCAGGCCGACAAAGGACAATCCTCCCCCCAGGCTGGTCACTCTCTGACCCAGCCGACGACTGGGGGACTGGCTGGGGTTTCGTCTCCTTTTCCTGGACTGTTTTCCAACCCTCTGTGTGGTATTGTTCATGTGCCTGTCTCTGTTACTGTGCCTGTCCCTGTTACACTTAATGTACCCATCACTTTGTCCCCGTTTGTGTCTGTGCCTGTCGCCGTGTGTGTGTGTTCCTGTGTCTGTTGTCCTCCTGGTCCCTGTCCTTCCCCCCGCTGTCGTGTTCGCGCCGGCCTGTGTCGGGTCGCTCGGTCCTCCAGCCTCGCCATTTGGCATTGGTCTCGGGGCCGTAGTCTGATAGGCTGGCGTACCAGGAGTCGCGCCGTTGGGGAGGGGCTCTGTCACAGTACAGCCCCTCCCCCTAAACGTGTATGTCTGTCTGTGTGTGTGTGTGTGTGTGTGTGTGTGTGTGTGTTCGTCTACTTGGTCACGCCCCCTCGTGTTTCTCACCTGATCCTTGTTATCGTACGTGTATATTTCTCTTGTCTTATTGTGGATGTTGTCGATGTTTGACCCATTAGCCAGAGTGCTAATTTGTGTCATGTTACGTGTGAAAATAAATATATGCTCTTGTGTGCGCAGCTCGTCCCCGCATCCTGCTTGAACCTCCATCGTTACAGTAAACCTATTTGTACATTAATTTTTGTGTGCTGTAGAAATTTTCCATTCAGTGAAAACCCAACCACTTTATTTCACTCTATAATTTAGAATAGGTCACACAGTAAACTGCAAATAAACCATGATCGTTTTTCCTGATGCTTCCAGTGAACTCTCTTAAAACATGCTCATATGGTCATAAACAGCAGCATAAAGGCATGTAAAGTGTTTACAGCTGTCTGAGATGTGTGGCCAGGGTCCCAGCTGTTTTCCTACTGAAGCTCCTCGAGCTCACTTGCATCATGAGAAAAGGCTGATGAGATGCTGGCCCTCATTTACATGTCTGCTCTTCAAAGGCCGGCTGCTATGTTTGCGCTTTTCTGATCCCAGTGAATAGGGTTAGATGATATAGAGATGCTGATAATATCAGTACACACATACCTGTGACATATGGGCCACTGCGTGTTGAAACATTACTGTGGGCTAATGTCATGTTGTTCTGAATTTGTTTGCATGTTTTGTTGTTGTTTGTGCTTGTTTTATTTCATTTCTATTACATTAACTGAATATATTTTAACAAGCATAGTGTAATTTTAATACTGTCAAAATGTTTGTATTTTTTTGTTTTTGTTTAGGTTTAAACCATCAGAACTTAACAAACACAATGTATAACAAAGCAAGAAAGAACATAAAAATCAAAACTGTCAGAATTTGAAGTCTGACTTCATGATGATGATAATGATAGTCAAGATTTATTTGACCTTTTCCCTTCTTTTTTTTTTAGTTAAAATAAATACTAAATACTAACTCGACACATCTGTCTCCCCCAATCACATTACTATATAAACTGGTATTTCTGTTATTCCTTGTGGTGCATTGTTTGCTTAGTGCCTTCATGCCAAGCAATTTCTAAGCGTAGCCTTTCATATGAGTAGTGATGTTACAACCTTTTTAGCCAAAAACTAATTCTGGTTATAGAGAATTCTCACAATGAGAAAATGTCTCATGTCAGTCACACACAGGCGTATGTGTTTTGAACAGTGCTGAGGATAAGAGTGCGAACCAGGTGTTGCATTCAGCTGCCCGTCAAATTCACATTCCCTTTGAGAAACCAAGCCTTCGTGTATGCGTGTTCACTGAAAACAGCACCGGGACTGAAAAGAAGAGATTCATTAAAGGTTTTATGGCTGCGTTTGTCAAGCCTATTTGTATTGAACAACACAAGTAGCATCAGCGCCATGGTTTAAAATGTTTAATTGTTAAAATGTTTAATGATTAATTTTATATATACACAGGATAGGGTGTTGAATACCCTATATGATTGGAATGTCACATAGGACCTTCCTTAATCTCATCACTTCTGGCAACCACAATATCGTGAGCTTTTCTCAAGGGTCATCAGGTAGGCACCTCCCTTCATTGGTGTTTCACTGAATCAAGTTCATGACACCTCCAGAAGGCTCAATAGTAAAGTCTGGCATCCCAGCCTCACCCTTTAAGTTCACCTTAACTTCCTGATGATAGTCAGGATAGCCAGATAATAGGAGGTCTGTAAACCCTTTAGGTAATGTATCAAATACACTGCCTGGCCAAAAGAAAAGGTCACACACTCTAATATTTCATTGGACCGCCTTTAGCTTTGATTACGGCATGCATTTGCTGTGGCATCGTTTCCACAAGCTTCTGCAATGTCACATCAATTATTTCTGTTCAGAGTTGCATTAATTTTTCCCCAAGATCTTGTATTGCTGATGGGAGATTTGGACCACTACGCAATGTCTTCTCCAGCACAACTCAAAGATTCTCAATGGGGTTCAGGTCTGGACTCTGGTGGCCAATCCATGTGTGAAAATAATGTCTCATCCTCCCTGAACTACTCTTTCACAATTTGAGCCCGATGAAACCTGGCATTGTCATCTTGGAATATGCCTGTGCTATTAGGGAAGAAAAAATCCATTGATGGAATAACCTGGTCGTTAAGTATATCCAGATAGTCAGCTGACCTCATTCTTTGGGCACATAACGTTACAGAATGTAGACCTGACCAACTGTAGCAACCCCAGATCATAGCACTGCCCCCACAGGCTTGTATGATAGGCACTAGGCATGATGGGTGCATCACTTCAGCTGCCTCTCTTCTTACCCTGATGCAACCATCACTCTAGAACAGAGTAAATCTGGACTCATTTGACCACATGACCTTCTTCCATTGTTCCAGAGTCCAATCTTTATGCTCCATAGCAAATTGAAGCCGTTTTTGCCGGTTAGCCTCACTGACAAGTGGTTTTCTTAAGGCTACACAGCTGTTTAGTCCCAATCCCTTGAGTTCCCTTCACATTGTGTGTGTGGAAATGCTCTTACTTTCACTATTAAACATATCCCTGAATTCTACTGTTGTTTTTCTATGATTTGATTTCACCACACATTTAAGTGATCGCCGATCATGATCATTCAAGATTTTTTTTCCGACCACATTCCTTCCTTGAAGATGATATTTCCCCACTGTCCTTCCACTTTTTAATAATGCATTGGACAGTTCTTAACCCGATTTGAGTAGTTTCAGCAATCTCCTTAGATGTTTTCTCTGCTTGATGCTTGCCAATAATTTGACCCTTCTGAAACAGATCAACATCTTTTCCACGACCACAGTATGTGTCTTTCAACATGGTTGTTTAGCAAATGAGAAGCTACCCATTGAATTAGTTAGGGTTAAATAACTTGTTGCCAGCTGAAACATAATTATCACCCATGCAGTAATTATCCAATGGGAGGCTCCTACCTATTTGCTTAGTTAAATCCAGGTGGTGACCTTTTTTTTGGTCAGGCAGTGTATAACAGCATAATTTATGGAATGATTGGGAATGTAGCTATTAATAAATTCTTCATATTAATTCTTCATGACCATCATTATTAAGTGACTGACTAATCAGAAGACTTCTATAATCAAACCATTTCTTGTTGAGTAAGGACAAGTTTTAAAATGTAATGCCATTTCCGAATAAAATACTTTGGTTTTGGAAGTTGGTTTTATACATTAGCAAACAGGTGAGTAACATTTTCTTGGTGAAAGAGAGAAAGTTTAACTGGCATCCTAATAAAAAAGATCAGCCATGTAATTAAACATATGGATACTTCATATACCTATATTTAATTCTTAAGGAATTTTATTCTATTGTTCTGTTTTACCTACATAATGCAAGTATAAAGCTTCATATAGAAGGGGGATGTTTGAGTTCTTCTATTTCCCTTAAAATTCAATGTAGAAAAGCCTAACGCATTAGGGTCCTGATGGCCGGACTCCTTCATTATAACATTTTCTTTAATAAAGTGTGTTTTACTCTTCCAGATTGCAAAGATCACTGCAGTAATCTTTAGGAACATCACATACTATGGAAGGATATAGTAATCCTTAATAAACCAGATTATGTTTCTTCAGTAATGTCCTTATGTGCTTATTTTATTCTTATTGCTAAGCATATGGCTATTATTTAATAATCATTCTGAATGAGGCAAGTTGGACACCAGTTTCGTGCGGTTGGGGGTCAAATGCATTAAGCCTTGAGTTAAGGTGGGTGGAAGGTCATTTGCAGAAGTGTTTATAAAGTTCAGCCATTGGCCCATCTGTTGATGGGGATTTATTAGACTTACATTTCTTAATGGCATCCTCAGTTTCAATAATATTTAGAGGTAATTCACTTATAGTTTTATGTTAACTAATTGTTTTTCCACTATTTAATAGCAAAATAATTCCTTTATAACAGAGGTTGAGGATTTGGAACCATGTAAGTGTTTGTAAAAGCTTTCACAAGACAAGGATATTTTCATTGGATCTGCTCTGATGAAACTGGTAGTTTTCAGTTTAGATAATTTGGTCATTATCTGGTGGTGTTTGAAAAAGTAACTTCATTATTGTTGCTCCTCCTCTAACTATTTACTTCTAAAATGCACATATGCTCCTTTGGCTTTTTGTGCAGACATCATCTAATTTCAGCTGAAGCTCTGTTTCACGTACTTTTCTTCTGTTAAGATATTCAGGACCTAGACTATTAAGTTCGACAATCTCAGAAATCAGATTCAGAAATCAATCTTTTTTCCCAAGAAATTGCTCCAAATTTCATCATACAGTTATTAGACCAAAATTTAAAAAAGCAGTTTTACCATAATCCTTTTGGAAAGATGCTAGTAATGTTTATAATTGTTCTGTAATAGAGCTTTCTTGTTTATCTTGCTTTCTTGTTATGTAGAAGTGATTTGTTAAGCTTCTAGTAACTTGTTTGTTTGTTTTGTCTGGAAGGAAGTTGGCATGTGTAATACTAAGGTAATTTGTGTTCTGATAAAGTTGCTGAGATCTGAGACCAACCAGAAATCTACTCTGGATTGAAACTGATCATCCAAGTAAATTTAACGCAATGAGTATTATTTAGCCTGCAAGCATCTAATATATACACAAAATCTGTGAAAATGAGACTAGTATTTACATCATATTCCAACACATCTATCAACACTGTCTTCCATTGTTAGATTTAATCTCCACCCAAGATTATCATATTTGGGAAAAGGTGTGATGGGTGATGTATTTTGTCAGGTAGTATTATGAGAATGTTTATATCTGAAGAACTTGTTACTTAACGATGATTAAAATCTTGTATTTTGAACTGAGAGATTAGCACTTAAATGTGCGAATTTTAGCATTAGTTACTTGCAAAATAAATGCAGCATGAATGAGGCAATAATGCCTGAAAGAAAGAAAATAATAAAAACAGTTGTGTGTTAAGAAAGATAAGTCTGTTCACAGAATAAGAAGTAAAGGAAATAAAACTTGTCAAGAAAATAAAAACTTCAATTAGAACTGAAGAGGAAGAGGAACATAGCCTACAAAGCAAGATATAGTAGTAGCTAGAAATGTGCGTTAATCATCACAAAAAAGCAATACTTAAGCGTTCAGTCATGAGTTTTTCAGGCTGGAAACTGAGTCTCCTTTATGTCAGTGAAAGCCCCTCTTCCAGTGAAGTTCTTCATTTTCTGCTTTCTTTCCTAGGCTGTGGCCATAAGTAGTTGGGTCTTGCTCGGTCCTCTGGCCCAGGAATCTCCTTGAACCTCCTCCTGTACCTTACATCCTATAACTTAAGTGCACCTTAAGTTTTTTGATGGATGGGCTATTCGTTGGAGTACCTTGTAGTGAAACAGTCTCTGAGTTCATGGTTTTAGTTTTGATTTCATTGCTCAGTGCCATGCTAGCTTTCATATCATGTATGGACTGGCTATTGAATAGACTACCAGTGCAGATTAATTGTTCATATTTTGCATAGCTCGGTCACAAATGATCAAAATCGCTGCTGCGTCAGTGGAGAAAGGTCTGTTGTAAAACTTACATTATGCCACAATCTTCAGAATCTTTTGTAGTGTGTTTCCTGAGCAGTGACATTGGCAGACTGGCACAGGGGAAGTGAGGACAAATGTATCAGAGTTTATCAGACGCTGGAATGGAGAGGATATCTGACAAAACATAGATCAGATAAACAGCGCACAAAATACCGGCAGACATGACATCATTCAAACTCCCAGTGTTGTTTCGTCGGCTTGGTCACAGGAAGCTGCAGTGTAGGGCCAGTGTGGGTGTGCAGCATGACTGGTCTTCAATCTTCCGAAGTTCACACGTTACTCCACTGCTGCGCTCCCTTCATTGGCTCCCTGTAGCTGCACGCATCAGATTTAAAACCTTGATGCTTGCCTACAAAGCCAAAAATGGACCAGCCCCTTCATACATGAGGTCAATGGTCAAAACCCGATCTGTACCTCGAGTACTTCGAACCTCAAGTACGGCTCGGCATGAAATACCGTGCTTCAGGTCTCGTGGACGACAAGCATCAAGACTATTTTCTGTCCTGGCTCCAAGATGGTGGAATGAACTCCCACTTGCTGTCCGGACAGCAGAGTCCCTTGCAGTCTTCAAACGCAGACTGAAGACCAATCTATTTACAGAATATTTAAAGGACAACTGACACTGCTCCCTTATTGACTGACTAATTTATTACTTATTGTAGGGCATTATTTATGCTTTTTAACAAACTCTAGCACTTATTGTTTATAGCACTTATCATTGTTTAAGATAGACCATATGTATTTTGCACTTCTAGGTATCAGCATTCATCCCTGTATTCTACAGTATTCTAGTTCATTGGTATGTTTAATTCTAACCTACTATACTGTACTTGGATATATTCTATGAGTAAATGACAAAGCACTTTTGTAAGTCGCTCTGGATAAGAGCGTCTGCTAAATGCCAAAAATGTAAATGTAAATGTGCGTCTACTCACTTGAGACTACCAATCACAGTATGACTTCTCAAAACAAATACAACCTTTTGCACTTTTGTATGGAAAGAATGGAAGTGTCCTTGCATTTAGAAGCTGGAGAAAGGTGGGAGGAGAAAGAAAAAGAAACACTCAGAAATGTGATGAAGACTGGACTGGATCCATTCCAGATCTCTCTCTCCCTGTCCCTCTCTCGCACACATGTACACACAAACATGCTTTCTCACACACACACTTTCTTTCTATCTCACACACATAAGAACATACATACAGTTACTCTCTCACACAAGCTTGTCTCTCTTTTCTCTCACCCTCTCTCATGTACTCTTGTTCTCAGCGTCTTGTCTGCAATATGGTTCTCATTGTCTGTCATGGTGCCTCCCTTTGCTTGGTTTGCAGATTCCTTTTAGAAAAAAACACCAAGATGCAATATAATCCTTCCATTTTTTTCTGCTGTTAGATGGTGGAAGGGCCCTCTGGACTGAACTTTTGCGCATAAATAAAAGGTGTTGATTTTTTTTTCACGGCGCTTCGCAGTCCTCCAGTTTCACTGGCGCCACTGTGGTTGGATAAAGGACAGTAACTCAAGCTGCACACTGAGTGATACCATTAAGCTTCTCATTCAGTTTTTACAGGAACCAACTTGATGCTTACCGGCTCTGCAAAATGTTTCCCATTCTTCTGAACATCTCCCATGGGCTTCTCTGAAGTCCAGCTCGTCATTCCGCAACTCGTCACACTGACAGCAAGTGGGGCTGTTTTTCAGTGGATGCCGTCTCCACGGTGATGTCACTATTCTGATCTGAAGCTGAAGGAGTTATTTTTCGTATTTTGTATAACTTCTTACCTGGTTCCAACATTCCGCCTCCGTTCTGCTCTCCCTGCCAGTGGGGAAATGGGGGTTTCGTTTTATGACGTCCCCCTGTTTTTCTTTGTCTAATATTGTCAGAATAATGTACATGTGTCTTCATTTACTGAATAGTAGTAGCACATGCTTAATTTTCCTTTGGTCTCAACATCAGAAAGCAGTCCATCACCATAGTGCAGTGTGTGTTGGTGTTCATTTAAAGGCCCCTATCATGGAAAACGGAATTTCCTTCACTTTATTGAAATAAACACTTTTGAAGATATGTAAATGCTGTTAAAGTTTCAAAACACATCACTCACCCCCGCCCCAGTCCATACAGTCCATACAGTCCATACGTTCTATATATGGACCAGTTTTGAAACATTTGAAATGTTTTTCTGATGTCATGAGAACAAGCTCAATTACATATTGCCGCCAATGCAGCGTGCAGCAATGTAGCCCCGCCCACTTACATTGCAGTTCTCAGGTGCGTTTCGGCTCTGAGTGCTTTTTGAATGCGCTCAATGAATGAGGCACAGTACATGGCAACCAATCAGAACCGAGCTCATTTATCTCATTTCCATTTTAAAGGCACATAACAGGAACAGTCTATTTAATTCAAGGGGATAAATAGAGGTTGCAAAATGGTTGTGTAAAAAAAACCTTAAGACTGTTTGTGAAACCCGAAGCCACACAAACATTGTAAGTGGACATCAAGGAACAATATAAAATAAAGAACAATGTAGGATATGGGCCCTTTACGTAGATTGTCAAATTTGCATGTAGCTTTGTTTTGGGGATCAAAGCCAGGATGCAATGAGCAGAACATGCATGTGCCTAGCCGCTACACTCTGCAGGATCCCCCGGGAGCAGAGCCCCTTCTGATAAGGCTGATCAGGCCTGCCATCGAGCTGTTACACAGACGTGAAAAGGGAATGAGGGACTGGGCTCTGTCCCCTGCAGACGCGATGCTCAGCAGTGCTCAGCCTTAGCTGGGCTCTTGCTTCATTCTATGGGCTTGATCAACATGCGCACAGATTTCATGGAGTAGAAGCCTCCCCCGTAGTCGGCCCAGAAGACGCCGTCCTGGAATTTGCTGCGGTAGACTCCACCTGAGTACCACACGCCGTTCAGGTTGGTCTGCCCACACGCATTGTACCACCAGCCACCCTTGTGGAAATGGGCACAGTTACCTAGAAGAGTGAGACAGTCCGGTAGAGGGAGAGAGACAGGGTGAAAGAGGAAGCAAGACAAAAATTATTATAGACAAAAGTAATGTTTCATTTACTTTTGGTGTTTTGAGTGAGGCTTATGGTTTTCACATATATGACCTTATGTCCTGACAAGGTATAAAAAAACAAATATGTGCAAATGAATGAATGAGGGAGAGAGAGAGAGAGAGATTTAGCCATTAATAACCTGAAAAGGCATCTTTGTCACGATCTAGGGTGGTGAACTGTTTGCCATTGTGACTGGTTAGTGAGTCCCCAGCGTTCCCCTGGTAGGTGCCCAGACGCAAGCGGTACGACTCGGACTCGGGCTCCAGGTGGAAGCTGCTGTATGCCGCATACACCTTCTTCTCCATCCAATCCTGCAGCTCCACCAGCAGCTTGTAGTCTCCCTGCCTGCCGAGGTTGTAAATGTTCTCCAGCCCTAGCCAGTGCTCTCCATCTATGTTGCCGAAGCCTTTCTGGAAGAAAACGTAAAGGAAGGGGGGGTTATTTTTTTAATGGTGCTGTGTTACACAGGCCTGGGACTGAACCGGAAGCCCTGTACTGTTGAGCAGGGCTGACTGGCTTTTTGTGAACCTCCATGCTCATGTGTTTGAATAGTTTGAACAGTTCTCTGGCACATGAACAATGCAATGGGGGAAAGTGCACACATAATGAAGTAGCATGGGCTTTCTCCTTAATCGCTGAGTTGCTACTTCTTACTTTAAAGCAGAAACCCATCTTGAAAAATGCTGGCACCTCAGTCTACTTGAGTTGCCTTTCTACCGCTAACAAATCTTGGAGCGTGTTTGTCCTGCTCATGTCCATGTTGCATAAGTGGGCTCAGCTTCTGACCAGTACCCTCCGCTGACGACACAGAAGCAACTCAGATGTATTGATTCCAAACAAGTTTTTCCATTAGCATTTGGGAAGGGGAAAAATAACTTTCTAGCGGCCTCTTCCCTTGCTGTTTGCCTTCGAGGCAGGCCAAAAGAGTTGCGAGCTGTCAGTGTTGGGTAGAATAATGAAGCGCCAGTTTCCTGGCAGAGACCAGCCAAACACTCAATCACACAGGTCACTTTAGATAACATCCATCTTGTCCTCACAGTGTGGTGTACCAGCTAAAATGCAACCACCAACTGGAAAAAAAACACACCACAGTGTGTGTTTCATCACAGTGTGTGTCTTCCCCTGTGTCTTTTCTTTGGGGAGTGAATCTCAGCTCTGTCTCTTTAGAATAATGAAATGTATAAATTTATGTGTACAAAGACACTGGAATTTTGCACAGCAAATTTTTATGAGTGTGTTATTTGGCAGTGCAGACAACATTCTCTGACTGAATTCCCAAATGCATCTATTTATACTCTTGACACCGATTCAGATATCTTAGCAATGAGATCTTTTAAGTCAGATCAAGATAATTACTTCACTGGCTTCAGCAGCTTTTCTCTCACTCCTCTTGGTGATGTATGTATGGGGCTTTTAATATGTGATTTCCTACCACTGAATGTTGGCATAACAGGGAGGATGGGAATGACCTGGTAGAGGTCTGATTGTAAAGTCATGAAGTGACTTAGGTAAGCGGTATTGGTAACGGATTGCATGAGCAGAGTAAAAATGAACCTTTATTTACTACCATCCTACTCCCCAGGTGTGCCAACCTGGAGGTTTGTTTGTCAAGTTTTGTGCAACCTACACACTTTGTTGTTGTTTAGTTTGATTCCAAATAGAGGTTTTATAGTATACATACCAATAGAAAATCAATGATTACATTTACATATGAAATTGAAATCAAAATAAAATAATGCATTTTGACATTGTTTGCCCTATGCTCTACACTTGACTCTTTACACCTCCTAAACCTGATACACTTTATTGTCTCGTCCTACTATGGATGACCAAACATACTGATCACTCTTTGGGAGATTTCCAATTGACCTTATAATTTTCCCAGTTTCGGAAGAAGTTGACAGAGCCGTCTTTCCTCCTCTGGATCACGGTCCAGCCTCCTCCATCCATGTCATGCTCACACCACGCCTGCATCGGCCTTTCACTGTCATTGGGTTTCAGCAGGTACATGCCGCTGGTGCCATGACCTGCCTGCATTGCATGGAAGCAGTCGAGGAAAGGACCTCAAAAAAATAAGGACAGCAGAAAGTAAATGTACAGAACTATGCACATTTGAAAGAAATCGCACATTTTTAAAACAATAGCTTATTTCCAATGAAAGGTAGTTCCAAACTTTCTTATTGGTACTTATATCTAGGAGGTAAGAGTGCTGAGAGAAATGTTTTAACAGTCAAAGGAGAAGAATAGCGGAAATGTATATAATAAAAACAAACCCATATTTCAACATTTTAAAAACTGCTGAATGGTTAGTGAAATACCTGGCAAGGTGAAACAGTGTGAATATCACATACTTCGCAGTCAGTTGAACCAAGAAATGCAAGACCTTGTAATCAAATATGTAATCAAAAAATGTACAAGCTATGTTTTCTTTTTAGGTGTAAAGTAGTTGACGTGCAAGAACTGGAATAGTGAAAGAAAGATGTTGATTTTTCTACCGATGCCAAAATATTCTTTAAAGCAGAGTCTGTTAATTGTATATATTACTTACAGATAAGACTATCATTAGTTTAACTTTCTTTACAAGGGCTTTTTGGCATTTTTATGACTGCATCTGCTGAAATGCTGCATTCTCACGAGTTCAGCTAACATGCTAACAGTGAGTATGCACTCCACCAGGCTGCTGAGAAGATCACTAAGTCAGGAGCTCCCACACATGTTGAATTCATTACTCTAGTCTTTGTTATTTCTCTCATACCTTCCGAGCTGAAGTTGCTGGTGGTTGGCTGCTTGGCTTCTAGGGTGCTCCCGGTGGGCGCTGGGCCCGCTCGCGAGCCTCTGTCCCTGGGGAAAGCCCGGCTGTGTTCCATATGGATCTCATTGGAGAAGCGGGGCACATGCACAGGGATGTTCTCGGGGACCACCTGGACAAGTGGTGGGGGCAGCGGTTCCTGCCTGCCATGGCCATACACGTGCAGACACTTCTCCTCCAAGGCGCCGATCAGGACTGATTGGTTGTTGACGACACCGGCAAGAGCAGCGAAGCGTGCCTCGAGGTCCCGGTAACGGGAGGAGAGGCGCAGCGCTTCGGCTGTGACGTTGAGGACGCGTGCCTCCAGCTGCGCCAGCTCCAGCGAGTTGTCACGCTTGCGGATGATCTCGTGCAGTAGCTGCATGTACAGCTGCGTCACGCGCGAGTTCATGTTGCGTGACTCTTTGCGCAGGAGTTTCATCTCGTTCACCAGGTTGCCGTCCACGTCCACCACCATGCGCAGCGTCTCCATCTCCCGCCGCTGCTTGGACAGCAGCTCCCGCACATCTGCTATGTCCATCCGTGTCACACGCTCCTTGTCCGGCAGCGAGGACCCGCGGCTTGCGCAGATGGGTCCCGTGATCTTCTGCTCAGGGACCAGGAATGTATACGAGCACCTCTTAGGAAGGTCGTCGGCACTGTGGTCGTCAAAGCCCCTCCGCCGGCGGGACAGGCCGGCGCTCCGGCCGCATGTCCAGGCGCAGAAGAGAGCGCACAGGCCCCAGGCCACGGTCCCCATGGCAACACGCACAGCTGCCAGTGACAGAATGCTCCGGCACAGTCACCTTAAACGGAACAGACCACACACACGCACACATGCATAATACACACATGCACAAACACAAACACACCACTCAGCAGAGCCCCTCCTCACATTGTCACGCATCGGTGATATTCTCGTTCCTCAGGATTCAGGTGGTTTCACTACCAAGAAGCTTCTGCACTGAAACAGAACCATGGTGGGGCCACGGCATACCAACAGTCTGCGGTCACATCCTGAAGGTGCCCCCTCCCACATGGAGAACCCCAACCTCAGGGTATCACATCTCCTGCCAGAGTGACTGTGGTTTAGGGCTTTCACGTGCAACTCACGCAAGATACGGACTTTTTGGGAGATGGACGAGAATGGCCAACGACTGATCTGCTCACAGTGAAATCCTTTAATGTGGATAAGAAGTGCAGTTGCTGGTTTTCATTTGAGAACAAACTGCTTGACCCATGCGTTTCCATGTTCCATTACAGAGAGATGGGCAGCAGTTTAAACATTATTCAAAGTAGGTAAAAGTGGGGTAGGTGTCATTGAATTTCCTACAGGGTCTCCCATAACCCAGATTTGTCTCAGTTTTACTTCTTTCTCTATCTGTCTATTGTTTCTTGAAATGGGGACATTTGGAAGATGCGTGTTTTCTCAAGTGGAAATAAGTTGCAGGCATATAGCTATGAGTAATGCATGTGTGAGTTTGTCCAGCCTATTTTTGGGGATCCAGGATCACAAACTAAAGTGCTCGTGAAGGTTCAATGAAAGACACCTGGCTGAGCCAAAAGCTACTTTCTCCCACTCTCTTTTTTCCATGAGCAGACCTGGCAAAGTCTTGACAGTGCTTCGTTAAAAAAACGAATGAGGCGAACATAACTCGCCAAATCCCAATTCAGGGTTGTGTGTAGCACATTAGGAAAATTGCTGTAATTACCTGTGACATACACTGAGATTGGCCATGTGTCGCAAAATTAGCTGTGCGGATAGTAAAGTTCAGAAGCGCACACGCACATGTGTATCTAAACTACATGTGGAAATAAGAGACAGTTACATGCATATAAACAACCAGACCAAAAAAAAAGAGAACTAAAATGAGCATTGAAGTGAGCAGTGTTTTTAAGCAGTCCAGACCATTGAGGTGTCTGAAAAGCTATGATGGGAAAGACTTTAGTACATTTTCCAAGCCAAGATCATTGCTGCAGAGAAACTCCTCTCTTCATCATTGTCAAAAACAGAGACAAAGGAAAGTAGGTTGGCTCTGTTATCGTTAGGAGACAAGGAAAATACATCATGTTCTCTTTTGAACTTACTCAACTTTCAGGCTAGTCAAAACCTTTCTTTTTCTATTAATCTTGGTATCAAAAGGTATCAAAATCCAATTTTTAAAAACTTGTGAACTATTTTAAAAAAGTTTACAGACAGATTTCAGCTACAGACAGCTGCTTTCAGATACTTTCAGTTATAGACAGCTACTTTCTATGAGATCTATGATGACGTTCATAAACCATCACATTACAAACTAGCATTGTATTACTGGTGGAATACCAAAAGCGTATTTGTTTTAATAATACGATGTGAAAGCTAAGATAAGTTTATTTGGGGAGGGGGGCGGCATTAGACTGGCAGTAGTCTAAACAAGTCCCAGCTGTCTTGGATTCTGCAAAATGTCTGGGTTCTGTACCACTGAGAAGAGGCAGATGCTGATAGCTTGTTCATGAATCAAGGTAGAAAGCTGTAAATGCTGGAGTCATCACATCTCTGTGGCAGACTTGTGTTCACTAGAAATAAATGAAGGACTTGTGTTTGAAACATGACCCCCTTCTCCAGCTGGCTGGGCCTCTGTTTCTGCAGGTCATTTTGCTGATGAAGTTGATGTAGTTGTCCGGCAGCGATGTAGTTTTCACTGACAAAGTTTTCACTGACAAAAAAGGTCTGTGAGAACTTTGTCAGTTTTTTGCGTATTTCTAAAAATATTGGATAAACTGTCAAAGTCTTACTCTGTTCTTCATTTGATTATTTGAACAGATTTCCCAGTTGACTGTAACTAATCCCAAATTTTATTATCTGTTTTATTAATTTTGTAAATTGGGTCTGGCAACACTGGCAGTTGACCCTGTTAATTAAATACATTTAAGTCATACAGTGGTTTGAAGATCAATTTGAAATGACTTACTTGGGTTTTCCTTTATAAAACATAGAAAAACATAGAAAAACAGAGTTAATCGGTACACCACTCACAGCATTATAAAACACCATAGGTTTTGTGGTTGTTATTCTTTCCAAGTGTATAGTGTATAGTGCAGAGGAGGACCAATAGCTTAAATAGCATTGCTCTGTTGTGTGAGTTCTTCTGTGGTTTCACTTGAACTGGATTATAAAGGAGTAGCATCCATTCTCTCAGTGCTAAATAAGACCTATTAGTCTACTGCTCTAGAGGGAGGAACAGGGTAGAAAGAATGATGGAGAGAAGTCCCAGAGGAAGAGGAGAGAGAGAGAGAAAGAGAAGAGAGGGAAACGGTAGGAAATCCAACATGAGGTGTAGCCCACTCTTCATAAACAGCATATGGCACTTCCACAGAACCACCCCAGTATTAATGAGGGGTAGCAGAACCCTTCCAGTATTAATCAGGGGTAGCAGAACCACTCCAGTATTAATGAGAGCTAGCAGAACCACTCCAGTATTAATCAGGGGTAGCAGAACCACTCCAGTATTAATCAGGGGTAGCAGAACTACTCCAGTATTAATCAGGGGTAGCAGAACACTTCTAGTATTAATCAGGGGTAGCAGAACCACTCCAGTATTAATGAGAGCTAACAGAACTACTCCAGTATTGATGAGAGCTAGCAGAACCACTCCAGTATTGATGAGAGCTAGCAGAACATTCCTCCAAGGAAGAACGCTGTTTGTGAGAGGGGGACACACACAGCATGTAAATCCATTGCCCAAAGCTCTCCAACCCAAGAACTGTGCAAGAGTGACAGTTTCCAGCCCAGATGTTCACTCCTTCATGGATCCTCACAGATACTCCCTAACAGCAGGATGTCTAACATAAACAGGACAATAGGAGTAGCTTGTACTAAAAGTGTAAAAGCAGAATGCAAAAATAACAGCCTGTTTTGTATATAGTCAGAATATATGCAGTGTGGACGTCAGCCATCAGCCACACTGTTTTTGATGTGGTCCAGAAGTTAAATGAAGCAGTACTGGCAGTCAAG
>NC_137509.1:5450000-5452500 GCF_041902795.1 Electrophorus electricus
TTCTCAGTGCCCATTTGCTTTTTAACAGATAGGTACGTTGTTCGGTATCTGTTTTGGCTTAAAGTTATGCATCCCTTGCTATTTGTAGTTCGAAATTTGGTTTAGGCCGTTTGTATCTTTGGATAACTGGTAGATCAGGCATTTCTTTTCTCGTTTATGGAAAGAAATGGCGCATTTTGTTTGTTTGTTCGTTTTTCCCTCGACAGTGCACGTTCACAACGACTTCCTGTTGGCCATTCTGACACGATGTCAGATTATTGTATCCACACCAGGTACGAGTCACTGAATTTACCACACGCAGCTGAAAGCTTTTGACAAAGCCCCCTTTATCTGTCAAAAAGGTTGCATAACACAAACTCGTAGAGAGTCTGCTCACCTCTCTATCTATCTATCTATCTATCTATCTATATATATATATATATATATATATATATATATATATAGTAATATGTTGTAAAGGAATGTTTTCCCAAAAATCTTAGTTATTTCTAGTTTCCTTGTTATTCCTGTTTACTTCCCAAGGTACCATGTGAAAAAGAGGATTATAGTAGAGTTCATCTTAAGTCACTCATATCTGGGACCAGCTCATGTTTCTTCGTGACCACTGCATAGCTAAAATTAAACAAAAACAAGCTAATAAGCTGCATATGCTTTTTAACGCAGCTGTCGACAGGACACGCACACAGCTGCAATCTGCACGTGAGCTGGGTTTTTTTAGAGTTTATTTCTCCGAAGCCCAGATGTCTGAAATATACCCAAATATCTGCAACATATGCAGCAGATGTCTTGATTAGCTGTGCAGTCTAAGCCACATAGACCTTTTTTCTTATGATGGTGTCTAAACTACTCGAAACAAACCAGTTTTTGTGGTTCCTGAAGATCAAACTTGGCTCAGTGTTGGATGCTGTTAGACATTTTGTCGTTAAGTCTTTAATAGCTAGATACTAGATTCTATTGCTCAATGGCCTAAGGATATACTGTCTTTCCTTAAATTGGAAAATATTAAATAATCAAAAAAGGTAGCTGTGGCGTGTTCATAGACGGATAGCATTCTCTTAACTTGGTCTGTACTTTGGCCTGAGACTAACACTTCTGTCTGCTTTTTTATGGTTTTGTTCTTATTATTGATTTGATTTATTAATAAATAAATTAGCATTAATTTAGTCTTTAATGAAACAGTTGAGCGGCAAAAATTCCGAATATACTTTTATATATGTTTTTGAACCATCATTATTATCGGTTTTTTTAGTTGTGCGCTCATACTTTTCTCCACCAGATGGCGCCGGCTCGTTGCCGTGGCCAGGCAGTTCTACCTCAAAACCCTGCAAGGCAAATAAAGGCAAAAAGAAATTTTCCTCTGTCCGTCAAAAATTTGATGTAAGTCCTTAGTCCTTACTGCTCTGTTGGAGTCTAGTTAAAAACAGGGTAATTTTCCTTCAGTGCCTAAAAATGTTCCTTGACTATTGGCCCTAGTACTGATGAGTTGAACAGGGGAAGTCCAAACTTGTGTAATGGTGTGGCACAACAGAACTGGAGTGAAGCACACTGTTGGTTATCATACCTGTGTATTAGGGTTTCTGGATAGGCACAAAATATCATTCATCAGTTGTATTGCAACATATTGTGATTGTGATATGCCTTGCAATGTATTACAACCACTTACAAACCCTCATTATAAACATGCCTGAATTTTTAACAATCACATACAAGAATATTTAACAAGGCTGAAGACTTGAGTCATTTTGGTCTAAATAATAGATGTTTGTTGAATCCCTCAGCTGTTCTTGCACACAGAACCTTCAATAGGTTTCTGTGACACTGCACTAGTTTTTATCTCTGATAGCAACGTCTCCAAAACCTTGTACTGGGTGAATAGAATGTTCTGATGGTCTGAGAAGTAGTGATTAGAGTGAGGACTCATTTATACATTGTGACTTTGATATGAGTAGCATCGCGTTAGCGGTTATCAAACCAATATATCGTGCAGCCCTAGTGTGTATTGTCAGTTTGCATGCTTGTGTGTATGCAGCACCGGTTTCAGGCGCAGAACCCTCTGAGCGGAGCGCAGCCGTTCAGCCCTCGTGAGCCGGGCGCTGAAGACGAGGAGCTGAGGTTGAGTGTGCACACGCTCCTGCTGCCCACACGCGGCCAGCTTGAGGCCCGCATGATGGTCACTGCCTTCGAGATGGGCCTGGACAATGTCGCCGAGGAAGCCGTGAGCACCATGGTCTGTGCTATCGAGGTGTGTATCTGTGTGCGTGTGTGTGTGCGTGTGTGTGTGCGTGTGTGTGTGCGTGTGTGTGTGCGTGTGTGTGTGCGTGTGTGTGTGCGTGTGTGTGTGCGTGCGTGTGTGTGTGCGTGTGTGCGTGCGTGTGTGCGTGCGTGTGTGTGTGCGTGTGTGTGTGCGTGTGTGTGTGCGTGTGTGTGTGCGTGTGTGTGTGCGTGCGTGTGTGTGTGCGTGTGTGTGTGCGTGCGTGCGTGCGTGCGTGCGTGCGTGTGC
>NC_137509.1:5457500-5555000 GCF_041902795.1 Electrophorus electricus
ACTTTTAAAAAGTGCATTTTCCAAATGTCGTCATGGTGTGTGTGTGTGTGTGTGTGTGTAAAAACATACATACACAAACTTGACCAATACTTAAAGGTTTTTTTTTTGGCGAGGGGGGAATTAACAAACATCCAAAGTATGTCTAAACTTCAAAATATTACAATTTCTTTTCCATGTTGAGAATCCGGATTTCATCGTTGTACAGTATGTCAAAGAAACGACGAGGTTTAAATTTCTTTCACATATAAAATAGTTTTACTATGTTATCAATATAAAACAATACAATGTGACAGACTTGAATATCTGAAGGTCAGCACTATATAGCACTTTATTAACATGTGATAAGAATTCGGTGAAAACTATATACATTAACCAAAACAAGTGGAAAGTGACCCTGTCCCATGCGTTAACATAGCATTGTCTAGAACAAATCATTAGCGCCCCTAAACAGGGTAAGGGTAAAATACACAACTGAATCAGATGAAAAACCTTTTCGTTTTGTTAAATAGAAAACATTTTGTCCGTAAATGTTTACGGCAGGGCCCCTCGGAAAGCCTGCATCTGCTGCGTCAGAATCAGACGGCAGCCGCTGTTGACGTGATCCATAACCTTCTGCTTCAGCTGCGCGACCTCGTCCCGCAGCACGTTGGCGGCGGTGCACAGTTCGGTGTTTTGACTTTTCAAACTTTTAACTTTCTCCTCAAGCCTCGCGAGCCTTTCCAGCTTCCTCTTTCGGCACTTGGAGGCTGCCACTCGGTTCCTCATCCGCTTCCTTTCAGCCTTGATCCTCTCCTGGTTTTCCATGTCAATCGGTGACAGCGGCGGAGTGTCACCGTTAATGTCGGGCACTCTCTGTGCCTCTTCCTTGAACGCCTGCAGGCGAGGGGGCGCGGCGCACTGAAGCTTAGCGTTTCTGGAGTTTTGCAGAGGGACCGGGCTGTACCCCATGCAAGACGACGCCGCGTCACCGTACGCGTTCGAGCCTCGGTTCAGGGCGCCGAGGTTTGTGTACTCAACAGACTCGCCGAGCCCGCCGCAGGTGTAAGGTGCGCCGCCCGTGTCCGCGGACGCAGGTGGCACTTCGGCAGTCGTCGCTCCGTTTGCGGTGGGGTTCACAGTGGGCATCTGCTGCTGGTAGTGCAACTCCGCGAGGGCTTTGACGAAGCCATCCGCAAAACCCTCCTGCTCGTCCGTCACATTCTTGGGACAAAGAAACTGCGTCGGTGTCGGAGTCGTGGTTATCAAGCCATTGCAGGACTGAATAATGAGTCGCTCCAGCTCGGGCGAGGCCAGTTTGAGTAAATTAACGTCAGGGGACGTCAGTATCTCGCACGCCTTGGTGCGCATGTGGGGCTTTAGGTTCTTGGTTGGGTCGTTGAGGTTAAGTGTCATGTTGCGCTTCAAAGTTTTGTACCCGTTTACTCCAACTCTTTCGTGCTGAGAGATGGCAGCGTTCAACGCCTCGTCGTAAAACGTAGCCTCCATTTTAGTGTGCATACGAAGTCGCGAACAATGCGCTTCTCAACGTAGCCCTAAAGTTTTTTTCAGGGACGCACCTTCGAGGTCCTCCGCAAACTAAACTCAAAAAGCAGCCAATGTCGAAATTGTTAGCGTTCAACAATTTCTTTTTGGAAAGTTGCGTCTGACGATAATACGACTTTTTCCGAAAGTTCTTCTGAGTCCTGAAGCAGGACAAGTGTCTCAGTCATAACTTGCTCGTTAACTAAACTGACAGATTATCGTTTTTCTGATCGTAACGAGGTTAGGGCGCGTAGATTGTCTTTTCCTCGCACGTACTACGAGGACGCAGTTCCCTCAAATATCCTTTACAATCTCCCACTTCCAGTGTGGAAACAAAGTTTTAGAGGCACCGTGCCTTGGACTGAAAATAAAGATGAGGTCACATCGGACCAAATGTACTGGTCGGCGAGAGTGCGATGGGCGGAAACCTGCCCGAAGTCCCCACCCAACGCAGTGCTTCATGGGATTAGGTAATGCGCTTATTCCCTGAGCGGTGCACCTCGGGATTACGTCTTTGTGTTGGGGATCTGATTACCAGCACCATCACGGACTCTCATGATTCGTACGTGCCACATCCGGTGGTCATAGTTGTAGATCAACCGCTCTAGTGACTTGCGTGGTGAGATTGTCCGCATAACAGCAAAATATGGATATGGCCAGCCTTCTGTTTGTGAACTAAATGTCACGAACCGAGGGGCTTGTTAGGCATGAGTCATAGATCTTTAACGAAATGACTTCTACAGCTCTCGGTAGATGGAGATGTTAACCTGTTAAAATGGATTTTCCTGGATCCTAGCCTATATAGTGAATATTGTCATTGTAGTTTTTGATCAATGTGGTTCAAATTGCGATTTTTTCAGAAAACGGTAAAAAACGTTTCTTAAATGAGGAATAGGCCACATTTGTTCTGCTCAATATGTGGAATCTTGCCTTATTCCCTGTTAAAGTAGTTCTTGTTGTTACTATACTAACATGTCAGTAAGTTGTCCCCAGCCAGGTGCTGAGGGGTGAACATTTCAACAGAGTGCCCAGCCATCGCTACCATGGCTACAAAGCAACAAACATTTGGAGGCATTTGGCACAATCAGTCTGAATTTCAGCTCGTAAACTTTTTAACAAGCAAGTCTCCTTTATCATAGCTTTAGTATTTAATACCACTGCTGTGTAATGTTTGTGTTGTTTTGAATGGATGGATTTTTGTGTGTGTGATGTCGAGAGAAAACCACAGATTTTGTAATTAAACCTTAAATTTAGGGATGATGCTGACTACAGTGGCCTTTGAACTACATAACGGCATGTGTGACCTTTGACTTGAACAACACGATAGCACTTAATCTTATTGTACTCTCATACTATACAGCTAACATTACTACATAATATATCATATCAACTCTGGCTACGTGCATTCTTATTTCTTCATATCGTGCATATAATAATAATGAGGACGGTAATTATTATTTTTGTTGTTTTATAATGGGGCTGGGTATAACTACTTTGGTTAGTTTTATTTAGTGTGATTTAGTAATCATATTGTATGCCCATTTGGTTTTGTGATTTTGTTTATGTGTACTATTCAATAAATAAGTACATACTACAAAATGCTTCATCATCTCCTTACGTCAATATTCATATATCCAGCTAGTACTGGTGGTGGGTTGTTTTTGTACTAGGTGATTTTGTGTTAGAGAACTGCGTTGCCAAGTTTTGGTGTAGTTTGTACAGTCTTCAGAATCTATTGATCCTTTATTAATATGATTCGTTATAAAATGTTTAGTATCTTTTTTTAGTCCCAGTCTACAAGGGTCAATTGTCTCATTCTTTGCACATCTTTAAAGGAAGAACCGGACTGAGGTCTTTTAATGTTTGTGATTGACATACGGTGATTGTCGCTGGCACTGTGTTGACGCTTGTGGGTTTGTTTGGCGCTGCACGCTCGCCGTAGTTCAAAGTAACGCTACACGAGTAACTGGCTGTTCGGATTCTGGGAGTATTTAGCTAACGTGCTTCTCTTATTTGTGGTAAATGTGTTCAAATCAATTATCCAGATTGTATGTTATTAACGAGCAGAATTTACTGTTTCAATAACGAATACATACGAGTGGGCAGTGTCCGATCAGGCATTACTTGTGTTTCACTTGACCTCATCGGGTTGCAGAACTAGTGAGATCCCACGAGCGAAGCTTAGTTAAGCGTTGTAAGTGTGCAATTTCTCATCTTTATATCATATCAGTGCCGAAAATGTGACGGAAAATGAAAAGTGGGTCAATAATGACCGTTTTACCTGCAAACGGGCCGTTCTTTCAAAATCATGATTTCAGTTTCGAGTCTATATAAAGACCATAAACATTCACACGTAACAACCCAGGACGTATATTAGTGCCCTCTAGCTGGGGATATTCACGATGGATGAAATACAATAGCTGGTCGTGATTTTAACGTACAGAAATGATAGGAACTGGCAAACGTGGAATTTGGTTTTATTGAGGTTAATCAACAATACAGTAGATTTCTTACGATTGAGTGAACTAATCTTTTACATGATCTACCCACTATTTCAGCAAAAGCACTGAATAATCTGTTTCCCCCCACCCCATCGAGCAGTAGTGCCACGGTGCGCCGTCCACGTGTCGTAACCAGACGAATAAATGACGAGTCCTGGGCTCGCGGACGAATGGTATTACGTCGGCGTTGACGTCGGCACGGCCAGCGTGCGCGCGGCGCTGGTCACGCGCGGGGGGCAAGTTAAGCGCGCGGCGGAGGAGCCCGTGCACGTCTGGGAGCCTCGGCCGGACCATCACGAGCAGTCTTCAGAGGACATCTGGACCAAGTGCTGCAGCGCGGTGACGGTAAAACGGTCGTCCTGGAACCAGTAACGCATTCCAGTAGCATTGGTGCGAAAGATGATCCTTGCGCCTTTTCTTATTCAAATCAATTGGTCTTTATTTCTGTAGAGCTTTTTTTGTTTTGTTTTTTTGCAAAATATGTTGGTATTGGTGTTGTCACAGAGCAGCTTTGCATAAATCTGAGCGGGACAATAGCGACAGTAGAGAAAGGGAAAAGGGAAAAAAAATCCCAGAGATGTGATGTGGAAGAAAAATGCAGAAAGGAGCCAGATGCAGCACTGGAGCCAATCCTGCGTGGAAGGATTTACATATGAAAATTCCAGAGTGGGATTAATTAGAGGCATGCAGATCATCCAGAGGAAAGGCACAAGAGGTCAGGGGTCACCATTAAGGACCTGGCAAATATACAGTGACGTACTAGCTGTGTTGAACATTTAATGAGTCAGTATGAGCATAGGCAGGTTTAAAATGCCAAAAACAGGATAAGAGGTTACACATGGGTCTGACTGGTTATAAATCATTATAAACATTTAGAAGGCATGTGTAAAACCTTAGAAATTTCTTTCTGATTTCTTTTCTTCTCAGCTGTTTGATAGTGAAATTACAAGGAACCTTCGCAGGGGTTTTATTAATTCAAGATGACTCTCATGTGGCTATTTCAGAAGGTGACTGAGGGTATTGTGAAAGACCATGTGCGAGGAATCGGTTTTGATGCCACATGCTCATTGGTGGTTTTGGACCAGAACTTTCAGCCTGTGGCTGTCAATCTAGATGGTAAGTACCAATTATAAACTACATTTCCCAGAATGTTGGTAGAGGGTGAAAGCTAGCACATGTCAGCCAATGGGCCTTTTTGTAAATAGAAAATTATGCTAACTCTCTATGCCTAGCTTCTGTTCACTGCCAGTCACTGAAATGATCTGGAGGCTAAAGTTCTAATCAGGGTGTTTTACTGCCAAACAAGAATGTCAGTTGACAGATGCAGTGAGATGACCAGTGTAAATGAATCTGATTTACTTCATGAAATGATGAAAAGACCCATGACCGAGTGTCCAAAAGTGCTTCTGTTCACTGCAGTACCTTAAAATAAAATTAAAAAAACATAAAATAAAAAGTCATTTCTAATTTCCTGTCTCCAGTCCCATGAAAAACTCATCAAATGATTAATTCCTAATTTCTCAAAAACATTACAGTGTCCAAATCACACTAGACAGTGTGACCAAGATAATATGCACACTATCCCGATAGAGCCAAGATTCCTAAACATTTCTTTTCTGTTTCTCTCTCAATGCTTCTCACATCTGTGCTTCTATTTCTTAACCTCAGCTGCTGTGGAGAGGAACGTGGTCATGTGGATGGACCACAGGGCGACGAAGCAGGCTTCTCGCATCACAGCCAGTGGACACCGGGTCATGACCCGCGTCGGCGGGGTCATGTCTCCTGAAATGCAGCCTCCAAAGTTACTGTGGCTGAAGGAGGTCGGCCGCCCCGCGGCATTCGTGCCACTCGACGTTTTGCTGGGACTGTGCTGTTCGCCTTCTGCATTGATACGTTTTCCTACTTCCCTTTCATCTCATTTGATCAGAACCTGAGGGAAAGCTGTTGGGAAAGAGCCGAACACTTTTTTGACCTTCCAGACTTCCTGTCTTGGAAAGCGACAGGCTCTCTAGTAAGGTGAGGTTTCCCTACAGGTGTTTATCTGAAGCCATTGAGGCCTGTAGTGTGTACTGGCCTGCAGCACAACATCTGATTTCACTAATGTGGCGCCTCTGCTTGGGACGGAGCAGTGCTGCTTTGGTGAAACCAGGTGCTGGGCAAGTCTGTAAGCAGCCCATGTAAGATGATGATGATGACCATGATGATGATGATAATGACCTTGATGATGACCATGTTGCATGGTTTGTAGCAGTGTACTGGAGTAGATCTGAACTCAAAATGTAGTACTCCTCAGTCTCATCCACAAGGGGGCAGTGCTGAATTAAGCCTTTTGTACCATAAGGTTCAAACCTGCTGCAGTTAATTCACGGGTTGCTGTTTGAGAAGCTCAATCAGATGTGCGGACAAAATCCTGAGCCGTCACCTTGGTAACTCTGTGTTAATGCTGCTCTGCTGTGCCTCAGATCTTTGTGCACTCTGGTTTGTAAATGGACCTACTCCCCCCCTGAGGGATGGGACGACAGTTTCTGGACCTCCATTGGTCTGGAAGATCTGCTCGAGAACAACCATTCCAGAATTGGTAAGAGGTTTTTTCATTTCATTTGTCATGTTCTTCCTCTTTCTTTTTAACTCATGCTACCATTTAATTTTCCTATTATTATTCCTATTAATATGCATGTGTCTGTGTGTGTTTATGCAAATTATTATTATTATAATAGTAACTTACTAGCGAAAAGCCAAATGATAGCATGATGGCACAGACAAAAAAAATCCCCCCTCTCACTCAGGCTGTCACCCTGTTAACTGAACACATGCAGGAGAGCGCACCTGCAGTCCGGGCGACCCCGTCGGAGCTGGCCTCACCCCCAGGGCTGCTGCAGAGCTGGGCCTGATGCCGGGGACAGCTGTGAGCGCGTCCCTCATCGATGCCCACGCAGGAGGCCTGGGTGAGTCGCCGGTGCGGTGGCAGCAGCGGTTGTAAAGACCCCTGCCACCCCAGTCGTGGGGCTGCTTACAGACGTCAAAGGTTGTTCTGTGAACAGCATCGTTTAGACTCTGGTGCTGAACTTGGTGTTGAACAGTGCTCGCTTTGAGTTTGCCCACTTCCTTTTTCCAGGTGTTATTGGAGCCGATGTAAGTGGGCACCGCCTACCTTGTGAAAACCAGCCAGTCACATCTCGTGTTGCTCTCATCTGCGGGACATCCTCCTGTCACATGGCTGTGAGTTGCCACTGTTCTCCCTCGTCACACATGCGCGTACTCAGACTCGCACGTGCACATTATCTGCATTAGGACTGTGAGTTTTAACATGCTCATGCCACTTACAGTAATGTGCAAAAATGGATTTTATGGTAGAAACATTGAGAGGGGTGTATGTGTGTTTTACAGGTGAGCCAGAAGCCTCTGTTCGTTCCAGGCGTGTGGGGTCCTTACCTGTCTGCTATGGTTCCAGGCCTGTGGCTTAATGAAGGGGGCCAGAGTGCCACTGGAAGACTGGTAAGGCTGCTTTCCCCCCCAAAGGTTTTGTAGTAAAATTTATCTTTGTAAGCCTGTAGACTCTGTTAAGTTGATCTTTATGCTATAAGGCCTTTGAGAAACTGGACCCATTTCTGAATAACATTAGTTATTAATTTAGAACACTCTTATACCAGTATCATTACATCCTATTCATATAGGTGTTATATGAGGAACATTTATGGTGGTTATTTTTAACTTGGGCATTTTGCTTTTCTGCTATTATTATTTTTGTTGTTATTTTGCCAGATTGATCATGTGGTATTTGGACATGCGGCTTTCTCACAGTTAAAACAACAGGCAGAGAAAAGGTGTGTTTGTGTTTTACTCATTAGTATATAATATTAGTTATCCTCTCTGTCCGACCCACCCACCCCCGGCCTCTTTCTCTCGCTTTCTCAGACTCTCCTAATGCTGATATCCTCAAAATGAATAATAAAATAAAATAAATGTGGTTTGGGAGTTCCAGCCCTTTTTTCCAACTTAATTTTGAAAGGTTTTTTTTTTTTTTTTCTGCCTACCGAATGCTTTGGAAACCAACCTAGCAATAAGGAATTGCACGTAGTGTATGGATTGGCGTTCTTTAACCACTTCGTTAAGCAGACTGCCAGTGAAACCTGTCGCTAACATTTGTGTGGTTCTCAGCCGAGAGCATGTTTATTCTCTCCTGAACCGCCACCTGGGGGAAATGGCCAGAGAGCATGAGCACCTGGACCTGCTCAGCGCTGCTCTGCACGTGTGGCCTGATTTCCATGGCAACCGCTCTCCTCTCGCTGACCAGACCCTGAAGGGCATGGTGGGTGTGAAGGTGTTTTTCACCAGTGTGGGTTCATGATGTGCAGTAGTTTTGTCCAGATGTCTGTTAGTAATGTATTTAATTTTTTTAATTTATATATAAAATGCAAATGCTGGTTGAAAGTGTAGAAACAAAATCAAAAGAGTGTTTTTTGTGTAGACTATAGAACGTAAATAGTGTAGTTCAGTGGAATGAAAGAGGGTGTTGTTTATGTCCTACACAGGTTGTGGGTCTCTCTTTATCCCAGACGCTGGATGATTTGGCTCTTCTTTATCTGGCCACGGTGCAGGCTATCGCTGTGAGTTGGACTAGCCTGCAGTCAAACGTGACGATGCAGTGGGGATTTTCATCCCTCTAAACAAGCATGCCCAGTAAATGCATATGGGCTGGTTTTTGCTTGCATTTGCATTTTGTCATCTTGCTGGTTGGGTTCTTCATCACAGCTTGGAACCAGACATATCCTAGACACTATGAGAGAGGCAGGACATGACATCAGCACGCTGTTCCTGTGTGGGGGGTTGAGTAAGAATCCCTTGTTTGTGCGGCTGCACGCCAACACGACAGGTAAGTCTAGAGGGACGATGCGCCACTAAGTTTCTCACACACTCTCACTGTCTCTCTCTCTCTCACACACACACACACACACACACACACACACACACACACACACACACACACACACACACACACATTTTGTCTCTCACACACTGTCTCTCACACACTCACACTGTCTCTCGCACACAGTCTCTCTCTCTCTCTCTCTCTCACACACACACACACACACTCTGTCTCTCACACTGTCTCTCTCCATTTCTCTCCTGCAGGCTTACCAGTTGTCCTCCCTGCAGAGAGAGAGGCTGTGTTAGTGGGTGCTGCTATACTTGGTGCTTGTGCCTCTCGGGACTGCAGTTCCATTCAGGTAGCCCGGCAACAGGCAAACTCCCATACACACTTGTGTACTCCACTCACTTGTACGAGTAACCTTCAGCATGAAGATGCATATTGTCTTTAAACACACATGGGTATCGTGGGAAAGTGGCTCAGGTGTCATTACTTTCAAAGCCTTTCAAAGTCCTACAAAGATTCGAGGGTTTACAATGAAATTTGAGAACAAGGAAACAAGCTATGGGGTTACGGTTGGGTCTCTCTCGGTCTCTCTCGGTCTCTCTCTCACACAAACAAGAAGCTGTGCATGCATCACTCTATTTGTCCTCCAAAGCCTGACATGGAGCCTGACATGGAGTCAGCTTACAGAAGGTGTAAATGATGCAGAAGCTCCTGTTTTGTCTGTATGCTCTCTCCCACTGATTGAAAACACATGGTCAGCAGTCTCATTTTTGTCTGCTGCTTTCAGGAAGCTATGGTGAAGATGGCCAAAATAGGAACAGTTGTGCATCCTGAGCTGGAACTCGAGAGGTGAGCGCCATATGGCTTGGAATGTGGGAAAGGAACTCGCCTGTTGAACCAGATGCGTGAAATGCAGCAGCAGTCCAAACCCTGCTTTACTCAGATTTACTCAGCTTGGTCACATGGCTAGTGAGAGTTTCATCTGTCACAGTTTTTGTTAGGTCTGAGGTTCCCGTCATCTGAATGAAATCCAAAAATGAACCTCCATCAGACTGATTGAAATATGTCCATTAAACTGCATGCTCATCATTAATCACTGGGGTTTTGACTGATGAAAACTCAATTAAAAGTTGTACATGATAAATGGTAGGAGCCCGTGGTACTCTGAATTAATTAGAACATTATTCTTCTCTTTCATTCATTCTGTGTGCTATAAGCAGGATGCCTGTCTGTCTGGTCTATAAATCTCTTAACTGTTTAAACAGGTTGCAGAAAACTCAGCTTGGATGATAACATTTTTGGCCTTTTCATGTTGTATTTCAGTGCAGCCATTATGTTGATGAATCTGATTGGGCTCTCTATTCATGTGGGACTTTAACACATTTCTTGGGTTTTGCCAGACGAGGTTTAGTAATGCTCTGCAAAGAGCCTGAACTGCATTAAACTGAGTATGGCCTTGACCTCAGGGTCATCTCCTGATCACTTCATTCAGTTCCGTTTTACGGCAACAAGTTCAGCCGGTGAGCTAGGAAATCTCGCAGCTGATGCTAATTTCATATGTATTTTAACAGGATATCAGCTTATTAAATAGATGATTGGTTTGTGACTTGCTGGAACTGAACCTGCCTGTGGCTTTCCCCCTTAGCTTTTACAGGAAGAAGTACGCTGTGTTCCTGAGGCTGGGGGCCCACCAGAGAGAGTACGCAGACCTGATGCGTGACTGACGGCTCCTCCCTGTCCCCAGTGCGTTCGGGACGCGGAAGAGTGCCATCCATCCTGGCGAGGAAGCAGGCTTTTGAGGTTCCTTTCTGGCCTCCAGCGCTAAGACACTCTCACTTTTTTGGACCTGTTGATTGCTCATGTGAGAAGAGCACCTGGTGATTAGCAGCTGGAATGTATAAGACGATGATGGTGATGAATTTAAAATGCAAATGAACTTAATGACCAATAAAATGTAACCATATTCAGTTTCCTTCGCTATGACTGGCATGTTTATTCATAAAAGCCAACCCTCTTGACGATCTATGTGTGATTTGTGGTGTTTTAATTTTCTACAGTGTAAATATAAAATCCAGAATGAGCTGGGGGGGGGGGGTATACCAGTAGGATCAAGGTCATCCATTTAAAGGTTTTACACTGACCACAACTCTGCCCAATCCCTCAGCAGCTGAGCACACAACATCCATCCCTCTGACGTCAAAACATGCATCAAAACAGTGATGGAATGGGTGGATATGTGAGCATTCCCATTGTAGTCAAGACTGGGCGCTGGGAACAGGTGAGGTGAGGGGCAGCAGAGCGCTCCAGATTTCTACATGTTTATTTCACATCAGGGCTTGACTTATCGTTCCTATTTGTGACAGTGACACAGGGATTATTTTAAAAGAAAATTACACAACAATTGTGATTTTTGTGCTTTTTTTTCTTTTTATTTTTTTTCCCTGATTGTTTTGCCTTAAACAGTAGGAAGAATAAAGGACAATAATTCCTGTTTGTAACAGTCAAAACACACAGGAAGAAGCAACATTAATGGTATAGGTGTTTCCATGTGTGGGTTTATTTCCTGTTTTGATCACAGCTAAACAACTTATGTTACTGGATGTGGGATAGTGCACATTAACTTAAGGCATTTTCCCTATAGGTATAGCAGAAAAAACTCACTTTAAGAACACAGAAATAGTATGCCTTGGAAGCTTACTGACAAGTACTTTGAATGGCCTGGCTGTTTGAATGCATGGGTTAGCAAGCTACCCTGTTCAGCTTACTTGGGGTTACTTCTGGGTAACCAAAGGCTAGCTCATGCTAAGTCATGAATCCAAATGTGTGGTTGGCTTCTTCAAATCTGGGACTCATCCAGAGCATTGTGGTTCATCTTGGTTTTCCCTGTGATGCCTGCGTCCAGTGCTATAGTCCTCCAGGGGCCCTGCGTGAGCATTCATGGCTGAGGTATGTAACGCAGGTACCTCTTCCCTGATGGAAGCTCTTTAGTGTACACCCCAGCAGGGAACAGGCTTCTGGCTTCATCTTCGGGTATGGCAGGAGGAACCATAACACAGTCCCCAGGCTTTTTGAAGAATAAAAATAGGTTGTCTTGTGTTTCTGAGTGGTGACATATATTTAAAATGAGTTTGGGGGCTGTTTCAGAAAACACAGGGAGACTTCTGGGTCATACTCACGCAGCGGGCGGTAAGCGGCATGCCAGACTGGTCCTTCTCCTCGGGATCCAGCATTCCCAGCTCCACAGCCAGCTCCCGCCTATCATCGGCTATGATGGGAAACGGGATCTCGGACACTGTCTCGTCATTGTTGTAGGCCAGGATATCCTAAAAAAACATTAGCAATTAGCTTCCTTGCTGAGTGCTGGCAGACTTACTAACATAGATAACAAAGAATGAGAAATGAAAGGAGGAAATTAATTGGAATTAATTATTGACAGACAGCTACCAGAGCCAGTTAGCATCATGCTAGTTAGGCACAGCCTGGCCTTTGGAGGGTCACTATATAACAGCTCACCATGTTCCATGGACCAGCAGTCCTGACTTGCCTAACTAATTATCAGGTTAAACAACAAGCCTTTGATGAACTGATTGAAGCAAACATAGGTGTGTTTCTGTGTTATGCAACTGAGATCATGCTGGCTGTTATCTTTTTCAATGGACATCAGAAAATCTGGTTGGACTGACTCTGTAGACTCTGTGTAACTGTAGAAGCGGTATGGTGTTGCCTAGCAAACCTTGCTCCAGCTATAATGCTCCTCGAGGCTATCGATGGAGAGAGCGATCATCTTCACATTACGCTTGGTAAACTCTGGGCTTAATTCAGCTGCTTGGCCTAGCTCCGTGGTACACACCGGGGTGTAGTCCCTGGGATGTGAGAACAGGATGCCCCAACTATGTGAAAGACAGATTAACAACGAGTTAACAGCAAATACAACAGGCATTCTGCAAAGGTGAATTCATCATTTAGGAATCTAACTTTGGGCTCATTCAGTTGAGTTATACAATGCTGGGTTAAATTTGGCTGAACATATTTGTCAGAATGAAAAGTATTTGAAGTAATTTTAGGGTTGTTTGCCTAGATTCTTACTAGGAATGTACATTTTATTCAACATGCACTGGCTTTCTCAAGAGAAAGTCGCACATTAAGTTCAATCAATTTAGAACTAGTTTTTGCAACAGAGATTCCAGCTTCTCTGCGTTTACTGATGGTCTCAGATCCTGTCAGATCCTGTGGGGTTAGTGATGGTCTCGATGGCCAAACTGGCATAAATGATGAACAAACCAACATGTCAACAAAAATGTTCATGAAGAAGTGAAAGGCTTCCTTCACGTCCCTATGATGGTGAAAACTGATTCAATCTTATGGTCCCTATGATTTGTTTCAAAATACAATTTCCTGTATTTGCCCAATATACAATATATTGTTTTATTGGTTTTGCTTCCTGTGAAATACTGTATTGGGACGTAATATAAAAACTATGTAGTGGATGCTTGGTTTATCTACACAACAACATAGTGCCTAGGCTGGAGTTTATCTACACTGAAAGTCATACAATGAAACAATCACTGGAAAAAAATTACAGCCCTTTTTCTCCATGACAATGAATTCTCATATATATACTAAGACTTTTCTAAATAAAATGTTAGCTCAGACATCTATGTTAATCGCATCATATGCAAAATATTTTCATGATTTGTAGCTCTGGCACCCAACGTTGCTTTTCAAATGTCAAATTTCAGTAGATCTAGTACATTTCTGTCTAGACTGGATCACTCAGTGTTTATAATAAGCTTTGGAACGAACATAGGTCACACCGACTGGCCAGCCAAAAAACAAAATTATTCACTGAGCTGAAGCAGTAGTCTGTACACAACTATACACAAACTGCATTCATCATCATAATTCTGTGAGGTTAGAAGTTTTTTAGCCTGTCCTTGAAAGAAAAGCAGTACTTCCTCCCTGACACCATGACCTAGATTATCAGGAACTATAACACTGCAGAAAAGAAATTAAAAAAAAAAAAAAGCTCTCTTCAAAGAACAGGAGAGTCGTTGCATACACAACATTGTCTTATAACAGGTTTGACAGTTCAGTTAGCCAGTAGTGAGTGATAGACGCATATGAACAGAGGGAAAGCAAGCAGTGTTTACTAGTTTGTTTGTTGTTTTTGGATACTGGTTATTTGATCGACTAATACTAAATTTGCATTAGGGTAAAACTATTATCTGCATCGGGAAGTGAGACAGGCATATTGCATACATGCCTCATGATAAGATGTTAATAAATGCTACCTGAATGATATTTAAATTACATCACGAGAGAGCACCTAGCCTATAAAAACAAGAACAGCACCAAGGACATTTCATACCAACTGTTAAAAATGATCTTTGTGTGTGTGTGTGTGTGTGTGTGTTGTTAGGTTACGAAACACAGATAATATAAATGGCTACTCACGAATCTCCCAGGAAGTCATAGAGTTTGAGTTTTCCGATGGTGGTGTCGGCTTCAAAATTAGGGAACGCATCTCCGAGTAAGAGCCCGGGCATGCTCTCTGCTTGGTCTTGCAGCGCGCGAGCGCAACACAGCTTCTCCTCGCGCACGCTGTATGCTATGTAAAGCGCGACTGTAGACGCGAGCAGCGGCAAGCGAGCGTGGTCATAGCACGCCCCTCATTCTACACCGCGCGCCGGTCTTCACGCTTTGATCCAGTCGAAGAGGTTTGAACGAAGCCATGTTTTGCTGTATTTCTCAAACAGATACAGCAGGGCGATGCGGGATGTCGTACAGCACAGGTGTAACAATATCCGACACACAAGCCGGATTTTATTGACTGTTCAGTCTCCCCAGGTGTCACGCTTATTAAAATGTTTTAAAATCAATTGTGTGTAAGGGTTGATTTGATCACCAGTGATATTTAGGCCCACAACGCTTGCTTACGTATTGAATCAATATTCAAACTTCCGTTATAGTTTAAAGTTACTCATAAGTCTTTATTTTATTGATAAATTTAACTTCACTTGTTATTTTTACAATATGATAAAGTTTACTTTCATAATAGCTGGGATCCATAGTTATATAAAATATAGTCGCATCTATTTCGTTGTTATTTTGTTAATTTACACATAAGGCATGAGCTACATTTTCAAACAATGTAAATCATGTAAGAGTCATATAAAATATTGCCAGATGTGTTAATATTTTCAGTCGGTTACTTTTTAATATCGTTCAGCAATCAACATACACGTAATTGCCATAATTACGGAAGGTCTGAAAATACGAACATATGTTACGAAAGGCTTTTAATAGGCCTATCGTTCAATACTGAACTCAAAGTCAAACAAGCTCGGCCCAGTTACAGTTAATAATTTTCACAGTAGCCTACAATAACAAGTAGTGATAACTATAATTTTTCAGAACACAACAATGTCATTATTGTTACACAGTGAAAAGGTAATAGGCTACTTCCTAGTGCTTGAAAACTAGTGGCAAAGGGGAACGCTCCTGGACAAGGGGCGTGGCATAAGAAAGGGGGCGTAGTATCATAAGGGGGCGTGGTATGTCCTTGCAAAGGGGCATGCTCGCAGTGTCCGCAGCGTGACCACATTATGGGAACCATATTATAACGGACGGTGCAGACTTTTATGTCTTATACTAGTCACTTGGTCGAAATCAATTCACTCCATTCGAGTCTGTGTAAGGTTGTATGTGCTCATAGGATAATGCAGTTTTAAAGTTATGGCTTGTTACATGGACGTCAAAGGTAAAATAGACTACTTCATTTGAATTAGGAGTTATAGGAGGCCTTCAAAACTTGAGAACAAATGTAAAATTCCATCGTCCCAAGCGACAAGAAACGCTGGTGGCGATGCGTCCAGAATAATTGTAGCGGCTGCCAGCTGTGAACCGTTTAAGTGTCAGTCATGCCCACGTTCATCCAGTTGATGGTCATGGTATACCTTGGCTTGTTAGCACTGTATGTCTCTTTCTCATTAGTGAAACGGCGGCAGAGTTTTCATTGTGCAGTAAGCTATCATTTTTCTCTTGTGCTCTGATTTCTGGTCTCTCTCTCTCTCTCTGCATCCCTCCCCCTGTCTCTGATGTTTTGCAAGTCTCCATACAGGTCTAATTCAGAAAAAAATATTAGTTAGGTATAATTTGAATCCTTGGAGACCAGCGTGTGTGGTCACTCAAGTCATCAGAGAAGCCATGAAGGAAAGGGAGACCTAATTGTGTGGTTACATCTTGGATAAACCCATGGATCTCACCCTACACTGGCCCCATGCTCTCAGAAAGGTCAAAGACCTCATCTTGGAATCTGGGACTACTATAGTAAATTCTAGTATAGACCAGTTGTAGAGCATAGACTAAGATAAATGATGCTTTTTTTGTTACTTCTTTGTGTTTTTCACACCTTTAATACATTTTTCACATCCAGATTAGGTGTGGGACGACATTAGCCAGTGTACAGCAACATTAATATGGTATGCAGGTTGATTTAAGTCAGTATTTGAGACATTAATATTTTACTGAATTTAAGGGCTACTAAAACCATTTCTAGGATCAAGCCGCTTTAATAGAGCTGCCACTTAGTGCCTTTGGCCATTATGTGTAATATTTAGATTAAATATATCAGTTTTCTCACAACTGCTAGTATGCATTTAGATCATGGCACTTAAAATACAAACAGACACTTTTCATTCTCATATTTATTCTAGTTAATTATTACTCATTACAGCTACATTTTCACTTTAGGTCCTTCTTTTAAAAGACAAGTCTGACTTTTATCAAATCAAATTCATGTTTTTAATTCTCTATCTTGGTTTTCCCTGTGATGCCTGCGTCCAGTGCTGTAGTCCTCCAGGGGCCCTGCGTGAGCATTCATGGCTGAGGTGTGTAACGCAGGTACCTCTTCCCTGATGGAAGCTCTTTAGTGTACACCCCAGCAGGGAACAGGCTTCTGGCTTCATCTTCGGGTATGGCAGGAGGAACCATAACACAGTCCCCAGGCTTTTTGAAGAATAAAAATAGGTTGTCTTGTGTTTCTGAGTGGTGACATATATTTAAAATGGGTTGGTTGTGTGTATGCTGGTGAGAGCATGCTAATCACCCCCCATGTTTCATGTGTGGTAAACCACATTGCTTTGACAGAGGCAACAATGGAGCTCTGTAGAGCTGTGCCTTATCACACAGACTGTGTAGTGCTTCATTAACTGAATTGTTCCCCTTACCTTCCAGTTTACGGGCGTTGCTACCCGTTTATGTGCCGTTAACTGCAATGAATCGATCACTCTTAGGATCTCGTCAAAGTTCCTCCCTGTTGTGGCAGGGTAGAGGAGTGAGAGCTTTAACTTCTTGTCAGGACTGATCACAAACACCTTAAACAACAGGACAGGAAAATTAACCTGCAGTAAGCAGAGTTTGGGGGCTGTTTCAGAAAACACAGGGAGACTTCTGGGTCATACTCACGCAGCGGGCGGTAAGCGGCATGCCAGACTGGTCCTTCTCCTCGGGATCCAGCATGCCCAGCTCCACAGCCAGCTCCCGCCTATCATCGGCTATGATGGGAAACGGGATCTCGGACACTGTCTCGTCATTGTTGTAGGCCAGGATATCCTAAAAAAACATTAGCAATTAGCCTCCTTGCTGAGTGCTGGCAGACTTACTAACATGGCTAACAAAGAATGAGAAATGAAAGGAGGAAATTAATTGGAATTAATTATTGACAGACAGCTACCAGAGCCAGTTAGCATCATGCCAGTTAGGCACAGCCTGGCCTTTGGAGGGTCACTATATAACAGCTCACCATGTTCCATGGACCAGCAGTCCTGACTTGCCTAACTAATTATCAGGTTAAACAACAAGCCTTTCATGAACTGATTGAAGCGAACATAGGTGTGTTTCTGTGTTATGCAACTGAGATCATGCTGGCTGCTATCTTTTTCAATGGACATAAGAAAATCTGGTTGGACTGACTCTGTAGACTCTGTGTAACTATAGAAGCGGTATGGTGTTGCCTAGCAAACCTTGCTCCAGCTATAATGCTCCTCGAGGCTATCGATGGAGAGAGCGATCATCTTCACATTACGCTTGGTAAACTCTGGGCTTAATTCAGCTGCTTGGCCTAGCTCCGTGGTACACACCGGGGTGTAGTCCCTGGGATGTGAGAACAGGATGCCCCAACTATGTGAAAGACAGATTAACAACGAGTTAACAGCAAATACAACAGGCATTCTGCAAAGGTGAATTCATCATTTAGGAATCTAACTTTGGGCTCATTCAGTTGAGTTATACAATGCTGGGTTAAACTTGGCTGAACATATTTGTCAGAATGAAAAGTATTTGAAGTAATTTTAGGGTTGTTTGCCTAGATTCTTACTAGGAATGTACATTTTATTCAACATGCACTGGCTTTCTCAAGAGAAAGTCGCACATTAAGTTCAATCAATTTAGAACTAGTTTTTGCAACAGAGATTCCAGCTTCTCTGCGTTTACTGATGGTCTCAGATCCTGTCAGATCCTGTGGGGTTAGTGATGGTCTCGATGGCCAAACTGGCATAAATGATGAACAAACCAACATGTCAACAAAAATGTTCATGAAGAAGTGAAAGGCTTCCTTCACGTCCCTATGATGGTGAAAACTGATTCAATCTTATGGTCCCTATGATTTGTTTCAAAATACAATTTCCTGTATTTGCCCAATATACAATATATTGTTTTATTGGTTTTGCTTCCTGTGAAATACTGTATTGGGACGTAATATAAAAACTATGTAGTGGATGCTTGGTTTATCTACACAACAACATAGTGCCTAGGCTGGAGTTTATCTACACTGAAAGTCATACAATGAAACAATCACTGGAAAAAAATTACAGCCCTTTTTCTCCATGACAATGAATTCTCATATATATACTAAGACTTTTCTAAATAAAATGTTAGCTCAGACATCTATGTTAATCGCATCATATGCAAAATATTTTTCATGATTTGTAGCTCTGGCACCCAACGTTGCTTTTCAAATGTCAAATTTCAGTAGATCTAGTACATTTCTGTCTAGACTGGATCACTCAGTGTTTATAATAAGCTTTGGAACGAACATAGGTCACACCGACTGGCCAGCCAAAAAACAAAATTATTCACTGAGCTGAAGCAGTAGTCTGTACACAACTATACACAAACTGCATTCATCATCATAATTCTGTGAGGTTAGAAGTTTTTTAGCCTGTCCTTGAAAGAAAAGCAGTACTTCCTCCCTGACACCATGACCTAGATTATCAGGAACTATAACACTGCAGAAAAGAAATTAAAAAAAAAAAAAAAAGCTCTCTTCAAAGAACAGGAGAGTCGTTGCATACACAACATTGTCTTATAACAGGTTTGACAGTTCAGTTAGCCAGTAGTGAGTGATAGACGCATATGAACAGAGGGAAAGCAAGCAGTGTTTACTAGTTTGTTTGTTGTTTTTGGATACTGGTTATTTGATCGACTAATACTAAATTTGCATTAGGGTAAAACTATTATCTGCATCGGGAAGTGAGACAGGCATATTGCATACATGCCTCATGATAAGATGTTAATAAATGCTACCTGAATGATATTTAAATTACATCACGAGAGAGCACCTAGCCTATAAAAACAAGAACAGCACCAAGGACATTTCATACCAACTGTTAAAAATGATCTTTGTGTGTGTGTGTGTGTGTGTGTGTTGTTAGGTTACGAAACACAGATAATATAAATGGCTACTCACGAATCTCCCAGGAAGTCATAGAGTTTGAGTTTTCCGATGGTGGTGTCGGCTTCAAAATTAGGGAACGCATCTCCGAGTAAGAGCCCGGGCATGCTCTCTGCTTGGTCTTGCAGCGCGCGAGCGCAACACAGCTTCTCCTCGCGCACGCTGTATGCTATGTAAAGCGCGACTGTAGACGCGAGCAGCGGCAAGCGAGCGTGGTCATAGCACGCCCCTCATTCTACACCGCGCGCCGGTCTTCACGCTTTGATCCAGTCGAAGAGGTTTGAACGAAGCCATGTTTTGCTGTATTTCTCAAACAGATACAGCAGGGCGATGCGGGATGTCGTACAGCACAGGTGTAACAATATCCGACACACAAGCCGGATTTTATTGACTGTTCAGTCTCCCCAGGTGTCACGCTTATTAAAATGTTTTAAAATCAATTGTGTGTAAGGGTTGATTTGATCACCAGTGATATTTAGGCCCACAACGCTTGCTTACGTATTGAATCAATATTCAAACTTCCGTTATAGTTTAAAGTTACTCATAAGTCTTTATTTTATTGATAAATTTAACTTCACTTGTTATTTTTACAATATGATAAAGTTTACTTTCATAATAGCTGGGATCCATAGTTATATAAAATATAGTCGCATCTATTTCGTTGTTATTTTGTTAATTTACACATAAGGCATGAGCTACATTTTCAAACAATGTAAATCATGTAAGAGTCATATAAAATATTGCCAGATGTGTTAATATTTTCAGTCGGTTACTTTTTAATATCGTTCAGCAATCAACATACACGTAATTGCCATAATTACGGAAGGTCTGAAAATACGAACATATGTTACGAAAGGCTTTTAATAGGCCTATCGTTCAATACTGAACTCAAAGTCAAACAAGCTCGGCCCAGTTACAGTTAATAATTTTCACAGTAGCCTACAATAACAAGTAGTGATAACTATAATTTTTCAGAACACAACAATGTCATTATTGTTACACAGTGAAAAGGTAATAGGCTACTTCCTAGTGCTTGAAAACTAGTGGCAAAGGGGAACGCTCCTGGACAAGGGGCGTGGCATAAGAAAGGGGGCGTAGTATCATAAGGGGGCGTGGTATGTCCTTGCAAAGGGGCATGCTCGCAGTGTCCGCAGCGTGACCACATTATGGGAACCATATTATAACGGACGGTGCAGACTTTTATGTCTTATACTAGTCACTTGGTCGAAATCAATTCACTCCATTCGAGTCTGTGTAAGGTTGTATGTGCTCATAGGATAATGCAGTTTTAAAGTTATGGCTTGTTACATGGACGTCAAAGGTAAAATAGACTACTTCATTTGAATTAGGAGTTATAGGAGGCCTTCAAAACTTGAGAACAAATGTAAAATTCCATCGTCCCAAGCGACAAGAAACGCTGGTGGCGATGCGTCCAGAATAATTGTAGCGGCTGCCAGCTGTGAACCGTTTAAGTGTCAGTCATGCCCACGTTCATCCAGTTGATGGTCATGGTATACCTTGGCTTGTTAGCACTGTATGTCTCTTTCTCATTAGTGAAACGGCGGCAGAGTTTTCATTGTGCAGTAAGCTATCATTTTTCTCTTGTGCTCTGATTTCTGGTCTCTCTCTCTCTCTCTGCATCCCTCCCCCTGTCTCTGATGTTTTGCAAGTCTCCATACAGGTCTAATTCAGAAAAAAATATTAGTTAGGTATAATTTGAATCCTTGGAGACCAGCGTGTGTGGTCACTCAAGTCATCAGAGAAGCCATGAAGGAAAGGGAGACCTAATTGTGTGGTTACATCTTGGATAAACCCATGGATCTCACCCTACACTGGCCCCATGCTCTCAGAAAGGTCAAAGACCTCATCTTGGAATCTGGGACTACTATAGTAAATTCTAGTATAGACCAGTTGTAGAGCATAGACTAAGATAAATGATGCTTTTTTTGTTACTTCTTTGTGTTTTTCACACCTTTAATACATTTTTCACATCCAGATTAGGTGTGGGACGACATTAGCCAGTGTACAGCAACATTAATATGGTATGCAGGTTGATTTAAGTCAGTATTTGAGACATTAATATTTTACTGAATTTAAGGGCTACTAAAACCATTTCTAGGATCAAGCCGCTTTAATAGAGCTGCCACTTAGTGCCTTTGGCCATTATGTGTAATATTTAGATTAAATATATCAGTTTTCTCACAACTGCTAGTATGCATTTAGATCATGGCACTTAAAATACAAACAGACACTTTTCATTCTCATATTTATTCTAGTTAATTATTACTCATTACAGCTACATTTTCACTTTAGGTCCTTCTTTTAAAAGACAAGTCTGACTTTTATCAAATCAAATTCATGTTTTTAATTCTCTATCTTGGTTTTCCCTGTGATGCCTGCGTCCAGTGCTGTAGTCCTCCAGGGGCCCTGCGTGAGCATTCATGGCTGAGGTGTGTAACGCAGGTACCTCTTCCCTGATGGAAGCTCTTTAGTGTACACCCCAGCAGGGAACAGGCTTCTGGCTTCATCTTCGGGTATGGCAGGAGGAACCATAACACAGTCCCCAGGCTTTTTGAAGAATAAAAATAGGTTGTCTTGTGTTTCTGAGTGGTGACATATATTTAAAATGGGTTGGTTGTGTGTATGCTGGTGAGAGCATGCTAATCACCCCCCATGTTTCATGTGTGGTAAACCACATTGCTTTGACAGAGGCAACAATGGAGCTCTGTAGAGCTGTGCCTTATCACACAGACTGTGTAGTGCTTCATTAACTGAATTGTTCCCCTTACCTTCCAGTTTACGGGCGTTGCTACCCGTTTATGTGCCGTTAACTGCAATGAATCGATCACTCTTAGGATCTCGTCAAAGTTCCTCCCTGTTGTGGCAGGGTAGAGGAGTGAGAGCTTTAACTTCTTGTCAGGACTGATCACAAACACCTTAAACAACAGGACAGGAAAATTAACCTGCAGTAAGCAGAGTTTGGGGGCTGTTTCAGAAAACACAGGGAGACTTCTGGGTCATACTCACGCAGCGGGCGGTAAGCGGCATGCCAGACTGGTCCTTCTCCTCGGGATCCAGCATGCCCAGCTCCACAGCCAGCTCCCGCCTATCATCGGCTATGATGGGAAACGGGATCTCGGACACTGTCTCGTCATTGTTGTAGGCCAGGATATCCTAAAAAAACATTAGCAATTAGCCTCCTTGCTGAGTGCTGGCAGACTTACTAACATGGCTAACAAAGAATGAGAAATGAAAGGAGGAAATTAATTGGAATTAATTATTGACAGACAGCTACCAGAGCCAGTTAGCATCATGCCAGTTAGGCACAGCCTGGCCTTTGGAGGGTCACTATATAACAGCTCACCATGTTCCATGGACCAGCAGTCCTGACTTGCCTAACTAATTATCAGGTTAAACAACAAGCCTTTCATGAACTGATTGAAGCGAACATAGGTGTGTTTCTGTGTTATGCAACTGAGATCATGCTGGCTGCTATCTTTTTCAATGGACATAAGAAAATCTGGTTGGACTGACTCTGTAGACTCTGTGTAACTATAGAAGCGGTATGGTGTTGCCTAGCAAACCTTGCTCCAGCTATAATGCTCCTCGAGGCTATCGATGGAGAGAGCGATCATCTTCACATTACGCTTGGTAAACTCTGGGCTTAATTCAGCTGCTTGGCCTAGCTCCGTGGTACACACCGGGGTGTAGTCCCTGGGATGTGAGAACAGGATGCCCCAACTATGTGAAAGACAGATTAACAACGAGTTAACAGCAAATACAACAGGCATTCTGCAAAGGTGAATTCATCATTTAGGAATCTAACTTTGGGCTCATTCAGTTGAGTTATACAATGCTGGGTTAAACTTGGCTGAACATATTTGTCAGAATGAAAAGTATTTGAAGTAATTTTAGGGTTGTTTGCCTAGATTCTTACTAGGAATGTACATTTTATTCAACATGCACTGGCTTTCTCAAGAGAAAGTCGCACATTAAGTTCAATCAATTTAGAACTAGTTTTTGCAACAGAGATTCCAGCTTCTCTGCGTTTACTGATGGTCTCAGATCCTGTCAGATCCTGTGGGGTTAGTGATGGTCTCGATGGCCAAACTGGCATAAATGATGAACAAACCAACATGTCAACAAAAATGTTCATGAAGAAGTGAAAGGCTTCCTTCACGTCCCTATGATGGTGAAAACTGATTCAATCTTATGGTCCCTATGATTTGTTTCAAAATACAATTTCCTGTATTTGCCCAATATACAATATATTGTTTTATTGGTTTTGCTTCCTGTGAAATACTGTATTGGGACGTAATATAAAAACTATGTAGTGGATGCTTGGTTTATCTACACAACAACATAGTGCCTAGGCTGGAGTTTATCTACACTGAAAGTCATACAATGAAACAATCACTGGAAAAAAATTACAGCCCTTTTTCTCCATGACAATGAATTCTCATATATATACTAAGACTTTTCTAAATAAAATGTTAGCTCAGACATCTATGTTAATCGCATCATATGCAAAATATTTTTCATGATTTGTAGCTCTGGCACCCAACGTTGCTTTTCAAATGTCAAATTTCAGTAGATCTAGTACATTTCTGTCTAGACTGGATCACTCAGTGTTTATAATAAGCTTTGGAACGAACATAGGTCACACCGACTGGCCAGCCAAAAAACAAAATTATTCACTGAGCTGAAGCAGTAGTCTGTACACAACTATACACAAACTGCATTCATCATCATAATTCTGTGAGGTTAGAAGTTTTTTAGCCTGTCCTTGAAAGAAAAGCAGTACTTCCTCCCTGACACCATGACCTAGATTATCAGGAACTATAACACTGCAGAAAAGAAATTAAAAAAAAAAAAAAAAGCTCTCTTCAAAGAACAGGAGAGTCGTTGCATACACAACATTGTCTTATAACAGGTTTGACAGTTCAGTTAGCCAGTAGTGAGTGATAGACGCATATGAACAGAGGGAAAGCAAGCAGTGTTTACTAGTTTGTTTGTTGTTTTTGGATACTGGTTATTTGATCGACTAATACTAAATTTGCATTAGGGTAAAACTATTATCTGCATCGGGAAGTGAGACAGGCATATTGCATACATGCCTCATGATAAGATGTTAATAAATGCTACCTGAATGATATTTAAATTACATCACGAGAGAGCACCTAGCCTATAAAAACAAGAACAGCACCAAGGACATTTCATACCAACTGTTAAAAATGATCTTTGTGTGTGTGTGTGTGTGTGTGTGTTGTTAGGTTACGAAACACAGATAATATAAATGGCTACTCACGAATCTCCCAGGAAGTCATAGAGTTTGAGTTTTCCGATGGTGGTGTCGGCTTCAAAATTAGGGAACGCATCTCCGAGTAAGAGCCCGGGCATGCTCTCTGCTTGGTCTTGCAGCGCGCGAGCGCAACACAGCTTCTCCTCGCGCACGCTGTATGCTATGTAAAGCGCGACTGTAGACGCGAGCAGCGGCAAGCGAGCGTGGTCATAGCACGCCCCTCATTCTACACCGCGCGCCGGTCTTCACGCTTTGATCCAGTCGAAGAGGTTTGAACGAAGCCATGTTTTGCTGTATTTCTCAAACAGATACAGCAGGGCGATGCGGGATGTCGTACAGCACAGGTGTAACAATATCCGACACACAAGCCGGATTTTATTGACTGTTCAGTCTCCCCAGGTGTCACGCTTATTAAAATGTTTTAAAATCAATTGTGTGTAAGGGTTGATTTGATCACCAGTGATATTTAGGCCCACAACGCTTGCTTACGTATTGAATCAATATTCAAACTTCCGTTATAGTTTAAAGTTACTCATAAGTCTTTATTTTATTGATAAATTTAACTTCACTTGTTATTTTTACAATATGATAAAGTTTACTTTCATAATAGCTGGGATCCATAGTTATATAAAATATAGTCGCATCTATTTCGTTGTTATTTTGTTAATTTACACATAAGGCATGAGCTACATTTTCAAACAATGTAAATCATGTAAGAGTCATATAAAATATTGCCAGATGTGTTAATATTTTCAGTCGGTTACTTTTTAATATCGTTCAGCAATCAACATACACGTAATTGCCATAATTACGGAAGGTCTGAAAATACGAACATATGTTACGAAAGGCTTTTAATAGGCCTATCGTTCAATACTGAACTCAAAGTCAAACAAGCTCGGCCCAGTTACAGTTAATAATTTTCACAGTAGCCTACAATAACAAGTAGTGATAACTATAATTTTTCAGAACACAACAATGTCATTATTGTTACACAGTGAAAAGGTAATAGGCTACTTCCTAGTGCTTGAAAACTAGTGGCAAAGGGGAACGCTCCTGGACAAGGGGCGTGGCATAAGAAAGGGGGCGTAGTATCATAAGGGGGCGTGGTATGTCCTTGCAAAGGGGCATGCTCGCAGTGTCCGCAGCGTGACCACATTATGGGAACCATATTATAACGGACGGTGCAGACTTTTATGTCTTATACTAGTCACTTGGTCGAAATCAATTCACTCCATTCGAGTCTGTGTAAGGTTGTATGTGCTCATAGGATAATGCAGTTTTAAAGTTATGGCTTGTTACATGGACGTCAAAGGTAAAATAGACTACTTCATTTGAATTAGGAGTTATAGGAGGCCTTCAAAACTTGAGAACAAATGTAAAATTCCATCGTCCCAAGCGACAAGAAACGCTGGTGGCGATGCGTCCAGAATAATTGTAGCGGCTGCCAGCTGTGAACCGTTTAAGTGTCAGTCATGCCCACGTTCATCCAGTTGATGGTCATGGTATACCTTGGCTTGTTAGCACTGTATGTCTCTTTCTCATTAGTGAAACGGCGGCAGAGTTTTCATTGTGCAGTAAGCTATCATTTTTCTCTTGTGCTCTGATTTCTGGTCTCTCTCTCTCTCTCTGCATCCCTCCCCCTGTCTCTGATGTTTTGCAAGTCTCCATACAGGTCTAATTCAGAAAAAAATATTAGTTAGGTATAATTTGAATCCTTGGAGACCAGCGTGTGTGGTCACTCAAGTCATCAGAGAAGCCATGAAGGAAAGGGAGACCTAATTGTGTGGTTACATCTTGGATAAACCCATGGATCTCACCCTACACTGGCCCCATGCTCTCAGAAAGGTCAAAGACCTCATCTTGGAATCTGGGACTACTATAGTAAATTCTAGTATAGACCAGTTGTAGAGCATAGACTAAGATAAATGATGCTTTTTTTGTTACTTCTTTGTGTTTTTCACACCTTTAATACATTTTTCACATCCAGATTAGGTGTGGGACGACATTAGCCAGTGTACAGCAACATTAATATGGTATGCAGGTTGATTTAAGTCAGTATTTGAGACATTAATATTTTACTGAATTTAAGGGCTACTAAAACCATTTCTAGGATCAAGCCGCTTTAATAGAGCTGCCACTTAGTGCCTTTGGCCATTAAGTGTAATATTTAGATTAAATATATCAGTTTTCTCACAACTGCTAGTATGCATTTAGATCATGGCACTTAAAATACAAACAGACACATTTCATTCTCATATTTATTCTAGTTAATTATTACTCATTACAGCTACATTTTCACTTTAGGTCCTTCTTTTAAAAGACAAGTCTGACTTTTATCAAATCAAATTCATGTTTTTAATTCTCTATCTTGGTTTTCCCTGTGATGCCTGCGTCCAGTGCTGTAGTCCTCCAGGGGCCCTGCGTGAGCATTCATGGCTGAGGTGTGTAACGCAGGTACCTCTTCCCTGATGGAAGCTCTTTAGTGTACACCCCAGCAGGGAACAGGCTTCTGGCTTCATCTTCGGGTATGGCAGGAGGAACCATAACACAGTCCCCAGGCTTTTTGAAGAATAAAAATAGGTTGTCTTGTGTTTCTGAGTGGTGACATATATTTAAAATGGGTTGGTTGTGTGTATGCTGGTGAGAGCATGCTAATCACCCCCCATGTTTCATGTGTGGTAAACCACATTGCTTTGACAGAGGCAACAATGGAGCTCTGTAGAGCTGTGCCTTATCACACAGACTGTGTAGTGCTTCATTAACTGAATTGTTCCCCTTACCTTCCAGTTTACGGGCGTTGCTACCCGTTTATGTGCCGTTAACTGCAATGAATCGATCACTCTTAGGATCTCGTCAAAGTTCCTCCCTGTTGTGGCAGGGTAGAGGAGTGAGAGCTTTAACTTCTTGTCAGGACTGATCACAAACACCTTAAACAACAGGACAGGAAAATTAACCTGCAGTAAGCAGAGTTTGGGGGCTGTTTCAGAAAACACAGGGAGACTTCTGGGTCATACTCACGCAGCGGGCGGTAAGCGGCATGCCAGACTGGTCCTTCTCCTCGGGATCCAGCATGCCCAGCTCCACAGCCAGCTCCCGCCTATCATCGGCTATGATGGGAAACGGGATCTCGGACACTGTCTCGTCATTGTTGTAGGCCAGGATATCCTAAAAAAACATTAGCAATTAGCCTCCTTGCTGAGTGCTGGCAGACTTACTAACATGGCTAACAAAGAATGAGAAATGAAAGGAGGAAATTAATTGGAATTAATTATTGACAGACAGCTACCAGAGCCAGTTAGCATCATGCCAGTTAGGCACAGCCTGGCCTTTGGAGGGTCACTATATAACAGCTCACCATGTTCCATGGACCAGCAGTCCTGACTTGCCTAACTAATTATCAGGTTAAACAACAAGCCTTTCATGAACTGATTGAAGCGAACATAGGTGTGTTTCTGTGTTATGCAACTGAGATCATGCTGGCTGCTATCTTTTTCAATGGACATAAGAAAATCTGGTTGGACTGACTCTGTAGACTCTGTGTAACTATAGAAGCGGTATGGTGTTGCCTAGCAAACCTTGCTCCAGCTATAATGCTCCTCGAGGCTATCGATGGAGAGAGCGATCATCTTCACATTACGCTTGGTAAACTCTGGGCTTAATTCAGCTGCTTGGCCTAGCTCCGTGGTACACACCGGGGTGTAGTCTCTGGGATGTGAGAACAGGATGCCCCAACTGTGTGAAAGACAGAGTAACAACGAGTTAACAGCAAATACAACAGGCATTCTGCAAAGGTGAATTCATCATTTAGGAATCTAACTTTGGGCTCATTCAGTTGAGTTATACAATGCTGGGTTAAATTTGGCTGAACATATTTGTCAGAATGAAAAGTATTTGAAGTAATTTTAGGGTTGTTTGCCTAGATTCTTACTAGGAATGTACATTTTATTCAACATGCACTGGCTTTCTCAAGAGAAAGTCGCACATTAAGTTCAATCAATTTAGAACTAGTTTTTGCAACAGAGATTCCAGCTTCTCTGCGTTTACTGATGGTCTCAGATCCTGTCAGATCCTGTGGGGTTAGTGATGGTCTCGATGGCCAAACTGGCATAAATGATGAACAAACCAACATGTCAACAAAAATGTTCATGAAGAAGTGAAAGGCTTCCTTCACGTCCCTATGATGGTGAAAACTGATTCAATCTTATGGTCCCTATGATTTGTTTCAAAATACAATTTCCTGTATTTGCCCAATATACAATATATTGTTTTATTGGTTTTGCTTCCTGTGAAATACTGTATTGGGACATAATATAAAAACTATGTAGTGGATGCTTGGTTTATCTACACAACAACATAGTGCCTAGGCTGGAGTTTATCTACACTGAAAGTCATACAATGAAACAATCACTGGAAAAAAATTACAGCCCTTTTTCTCCATGACAATGAATTCTCATATATATACTAAGACTTTTCTAAATAAAATGTTAGCTCAGACATCTATGTTAATCGCATCATATGCAAAATATTTTTCATGATTTGTAGCTCTGGCACCCAACGTTGCTTTTCAAATGTCAAATTTCAGTAGATCTAGTACATTTCTGTCTAGACTGGATCACTCAGTGTTTATAATAAGCTTTGGAACGAACATAGGTCACACCGACTGGCCAGCCAAAAAACAAAATTATTCACTGAGCTGAAGCAGTAGTCTGTACACAACTATACACAAACTGCATTCATCATCATAATTCTGTGAGGTTAGAAGTTTTTTAGCCTGTCCTTGAAAGAAAAGCAGTACTTCCTCCCTGACACCATGACCTAGATTATCAGGAACTATAACACTGCAGAAAAGAAATTAAAAAAAAAAAAAAGCTCTCTTCAAAGAACAGGAGAGTCGTTGCATACACAACATTGTCTTATAACAGGTTTGACAGTTCAGTTAGCCAGTAGTGAGTGATAGACGCATATGAACAGAGGGAAAGCAAGCAGTGTTTACTAGTTTGTTTGTTGTTTTTGGATACTGGTTATTTGATCGACTAATACTAAATTTGCATTAGGGTAAAACTATTATCTGCATCGGGAAGTGAGACAGGCATATTGCATACATGCCTCATGATAAGATGTTAATAAATGCTACCTGAATGATATTTAAATTACATCACGAGAGAGCACCTAGCCTATAAAAACAAGAACAGCACCAAGGACATTTCATACCAACTGTTAAAAATGATCTTTGTGTGTGTGTGTGTGTGTGTGTGTTGTTAGGTTACGAAACACAGATAATATAAATGGCTACTCACGAATCTCCCAGGAAGTCATAGAGTTTGAGTTTTCCGATGGTGGTGTCGGCTTCAAAATTAGGGAACGCATCTCCGAGTAAGAGCCCGGGCATGCTCTCTGCTTGGTCTTGCAGCGCGCGAGCGCAACACAGCTTCTCCTCGCGCACGCTGTATGCTATGTAAAGCGCGACTGTAGACGCGAGCAGCGGCAAGCGAGCGTGGTCATAGCACGCCCCTCATTCTACACCGCGCGCCGGTCTTCACGCTTTGATCCAGTCGAAGAGGTTTGAACGAAGCCATGTTTTGCTGTATTTCTCAAACAGATACAGCAGGGCGATGCGGGATGTCGTACAGCACAGGTGTAACAATATCCGACACACAAGCCGGATTTTATTGACTGTTCAGTCTCCCCAGGTGTCACGCTTATTAAAATGTTTTAAAATCAATTGTGTGTAAGGGTTGATTTGATCACCAGTGATATTTAGGCCCACAACGCTTGCTTACGTATTGAATCAATATTCAAACTTCCGTTATAGTTTAAAGTTACTCATAAGTCTTTATTTTATTGATAAATTTAACTTCACTTGTTATTTTTACAATATGATAAAGTTTACTTTCATAATAGCTGGGATCCATAGTTATATAAAATATAGTCGCATCTATTTCGTTGTTATTTTGTTAATTTACACATAAGGCATGAGCTACATTTTCAAACAATGTAAATCATGTAAGAGTCATATAAAATATTGCCAGATGTGTTAATATTTTCAGTCGGTTACTTTTTAATATCGTTCAGCAATCAACATACACGTAATTGCCATAATTACGGAAGGTCTGAAAATACGAACATATGTTACGAAAGGCTTTTAATAGGCCTATCGTTCAATACTGAACTCAAAGTCAAACAAGCTCGGCCCAGTTACAGTTAATAATTTTGACAGTAGCCTACAATAACAAGTAGTGATAACTATAATTTTTCAGAACACAACAATGTCATTATTGTTACACAGTGAAAAGGTAATAGGCTACTTCCTAGTGCTTGAAAACTAGTGGCAAAGGGGAACGCTCCTGGACAAGGGGCGTGGCATAAGAAAGGGGGCGTAGTATCATAAGGGGGCGTGGTATGTCCTTGCAAAGGGGCATGCTCGCAGTGTCCGCAGCGTGACCACATTATGGGAACCGTATTATAACGGACGGTGCAGACTTTTATGTCTTATACTAGTCACTTGGTCGAAATCAATTCACTCCATTCGAGTCTGTGTAAGGTTGTATGTGCTCATAGGATAATGCAGTTTTAAAGTTATGGCTTGTTACATGGACGTCAAAGGTAAAATAGACTACTTCATTTGAATTAGGAGTTATAGGAGGCCTTCAAAACTTGAGAACAAATGTAAAATTCCATCGTCCCAAGCGACAAGAAACGCTGGTGGCGATGCGTCCAGAATAATTGTAGCGGCTGCCAGCTGTGAACCGTTTAAGTGTCAGTCATGCCCACGTTCATCCAGTTGATGGTCATGGTATACCTTGGCTTGTTAGCACTGTGTGTCTCTTTCTCATTAGTGAAACGGCGGCAGTTTTCATTGTGCAGTAAGCTATCATTTTTCTCTTGTGCTCTGATTTCTGGTCTCTCTCTCTCTCTCTCTGCATCCCTTCCCCTGTCTCTGATGTTTTGCAAGTCTCCATACAGGTCTAATTCAGAAAAAAATATTAGTTAGGTATAATTTGAATCCTTGGAGTGCCTGGATGTGTAGACCAGCGTGTGTGGTCACTCAAGTCATCAGAGAAGCCATGAAGGAAAGGGAGACCTAATTGTGTGGTTACATCTTGGATAAACCCATGGATCTCACCCTACACTGGCCCCATGTTCTCAGAAAGGTCAAAGACCTCATCTTGGAATCTGGGACTACTATAGTAAATTCTAGTATAGACCAGTTGTAGAGCATAGACTAAGATAAATGATGCTTTTTTTGTTACTTCTTTGTGTTTTTCACACCTTTAATACATTTTTCACATCCAGATTAGGTGTGGGACGACATTAGCCAGTGTACAGCAACATTAATATGGCATGCAGGTTGATTTAAGTCAGTATTTGAGACATTAATATTTTACTGAATTTAAGGGCTACTAAAACCATTTCTAGGATCAAGCCGCTTTAATAGAGCTGCCACTTAGTGCCTTTGGCCATTAAGTGTAATATTTAGATTAAATATATCAGTTTTCTCACAACTGCTAGTATGCATTTAGATCATGGCACTTAAAATACAAACAGACACTTTTCATTCTCATATTTATTCTAGTTAATTATTACTCTTTACTGCTACATTTTAACTTTAGGTCCTTTTTTTAAAAGACAACAAGTCTGACTTTTATCAAATCAACTTCATGTTTTTAATTCTCTATCTTTATGTGGTCCTGGACACGTTAACCCTTTGTTGAGAGACCTGTTTGCCCTGGGTCTCACATCTGTTACATAAATTAACAAGAGGCCAGGTGGATCAGATGTCTGCTTTATTCTGTTTCAAGTGGAACAAGCAGACAGCCATGGGTTGCCTAGTAACCTAATAATCTGTTGAGCTAACACCATACCTGCTAGTCATCCTAATCTGTGCTGTGAAATACTGAAAATTACCTTCAGGATTAGAAATGAATACATCACTTAAACCAACCATTCTTATGACATGCTAAATGATACCTAAAAGTAGCAACTCGTTACCGCTGTTATATTTGCATACGTAAATAGGAATCTTCTTATATAATCACGCTTCACATGTGCATTTTTATTCAAACACTGTAGATGGCGCTCAAGCACCACAGCACTGAACTGTGAGTCATTTTCAGGCGAAGCTGTGTCTCCGCCGTTATATTTCTATATCGTTGTGTAAATCATAGACAACTACATCTCAGTATTGGACTGAATCACATGTTTAAGGTTTTACGTTTTATATATGAATCATTATTAGACAACACAATACCAGCGTTAGACAACAAAATAGCAGGTTAATGCTTATAGCTTATCAGAAAAAAATAATTAAATACTTATTTGAAAAGGAAAAATTTTTGTTTGTTTTCACAATAGTTCATATTTACAATGTTTGGTATTTAGAGAATACATATACTTTGTGCAACAATATACAATGATGTTGGACAGCCATTAGCGGTAGAATAATACCTCTGTGTGAAGGCCAACATGTTGGCCACGAACAACAGTGACACAGCTTCCCATCATCCCTCGGTTATCTGAATGGAGTTAGTATTTCTATCTATGAGTTGTGTGCTGTGTTACTGCCTATTTTAATAAGTGCTCTGCCTTGAAAAAATCATTAAGCTTTTTGTTGTTGTTGTTGTTGTTGTTACTGTTTGTTGTCTCGGATATAATTATTTTTTCCTCCTAGTGATCTACAGTGCTCTGAGTATCACCATCTAGCAAAATGAAAACATGAAAATAGTGTTTGGTATTTTCAAGGTGCTGTACTGTGTCAGCGTCTATATTCCTAGTTGTCATTTTCTCTTTCTCAGAGCCTGCTCGCTCTGCCAAGTTTTACATCATCGGTCATCCGCCATGTGGAAGCTGTCCCAGTTCAGCTTCTTCTTGGCAGGGTTGTAGTCGATCCTGCTGTTCTTGCAGTAGGGGTTACGGAAGGCCACACGTGCGGCTGTGCTCCACCCGTTGGACATGTTGTAGGCGTGGTTCAGGGTGGTGGTGTTGGTGCTGTAGCTGGCCACCGTGTACAGCCTGCCACACACCATAAAGGCTTCGCTACCTTGTTTTGCGTATGTTGGTCTCCAAACTCTGTGTCACATTCAGGCTGCCTGTATCCAGCTGTGATAGGACGATGGCATTCCTGGCTCTCCGTACTGTAGATGGTCTACAGGTCTGTTCTCTTCCATGGCCAGGTTGATATCAGGGTATCCACTCATGAGCAGGGGAAATGGCTGTGGAAGCCAGCACAGGGCAGGTCAAGGCAGGCAGACATTCTCTCCAAGGCCAGGTCGTAGTGCAGCAGGGTGGAGCTCCACTTCCACCGGTAGTAGATGGAGATGCTCTCCATGACCTCCATGCAGCTCCTCCAGGCTCCTGTAGACATTGCTGCCCACAGTGTCTATGTGCCACACGGTGTCCGTGCTGTACGGGACACCGAGAGGACTCGGTGTCCTAGAACCACAGCCAGTACTATCCAATGATGCTGTTCAACATCTGATGGATCTCAGGTTCTACAACAGAAATGACCTCCCCACAAACCTCTGTCACATAGGGAGAGAAAGAGGAAAGCTAGTTTATTGAGAAAGCTGGTAATGTGGAATGGTTATTTCTATTAAAACCTCATTATGATGTGACAGTAGTACGTCCTGAGACAGCTCCGCCTTCAACTCAATGCGCCGCTACTAATGGGATCTAGGTTAAATCAGTGATTCTATAAGTAATTTTGTAATGTTTACAGTGGCCTGTATCTGTGGTGTGGTAGTCTCAGTCTAGATTTGGACCTGTTCTAACTCACCTGTTTCCAGTTCATTATGAAGCCTTTTTTCTAAATACTCAATCTTTATCAATTAGTACAGTAATTATAGTGTGTTTGGCTAAGGTTAAATAAACAAAAATTATAATGTTTATTAACAAAAAAATAAATGCTTAAGGTAACCATATTGTAATATTGTAAAATAAATATTGTCTTAGTTCTTCAGCACCACATCAAGTCTTTCTTTGAAAATTGTAAAACCTTGAAAAGAATGAATAGTTATTATGATAGATAGATGTGAAAATTATATAGGCCCATAATATTAGCTGTCCTTATGGGGAATGCTTGGATACAAAAGCTCATTTGGTAACAAAAGAACACCTGGTTACAATGTCCACCTCGTCTCAAATCCACACTCACACTCACACACACACCTTTAATGTCTGCAGACTGTTATTACATGATTAAATCTGAGAGCCCTTCTCCAACACAGGATGGTAAAACAGTTGTAAAACAACAAGCCCATTGGGAAAACAGTTGTATTCCCAATGGGCATTCCCTATATGTGCAGCCATACTATTCCAGAGAACTATTATTAGCCAAAAACAAATCAGCATGAAACTAAACTTCCATGTCTCCACAGCACAGTCCAACCTCATGCTCACTCAGAGATGGCTTCCCACAAAGCCAAATGTGAATGATAGAACACTGAAAGAGCTGTCTTCAGGTCTCATATGCTGCCTAACAGAATCTTTCCATCTGATAAGGGTTCTCTCTCTGGCTCTATCTGTTTTCTCTCTAGCTCTCTCTCTCTCTCTCTCTCTCTCTCTCTCTCTCTCGCTCTCTCTCTCTCTCTCACACACACACTTCTGAAGCTGCCTTGTCATATTAATACTCCCATTGCAGACAAGGATTGTGTAAAGCTGGGTTCATAAACTTGTCAAGCTCTATTTTGAGTTAAAGCTGAGCTGAACAAACTAACTTCAGTTCCAACTTCATGCCATTCCTTATCCAAGGACCCCAGTTTCATATTTTCTCCTTTCCTGTTTCGTAATCCATAATGGGAGATTGATTTTTCTGAATTACTCATCATTGCCACTAATGAGACTGAGGCTGCCTGTAGACTGCATGAGTGGGCAGGGCCTCTCCCTGAGCCTCTCCACCTCCACAGTCAGCTCCTCCACCTGCTTCTGGAGCACCGCCATCTGCCTGTGCATCTGCTTTTTTCCCAGAGGAGCTACATCATCTCCTATGCGTTCATTACCCCAGCCACCGCCCGGGGGACTTCCTCGACCCCTAGTACCCTGCTAACCATGGCCTCCAGCAACGCCAGGCGACTGAGTTATTGTGAGTCACTTCCTCTCCTCTTGTGAGCTGTCAAAGTTGGTGTTTTTTTTTTTTTTTTCCTGCTGCTACCTTGTACTCTTGGATGTTGTCTGAGCTGGAAAAGGCAATGAGACAGAGATTTATAAGATCAACTCCTGAAGCGTGGGAGGGGAAAGAAGCATGGGACGTGACAATGAGAGAAGAAAGGGAAGATGAGAGAGGACAGGAGAGGGAGATAGAAAGAGAAAGAAAAGTGAGAGACCAAAAATTAATAAAAAACAATTCTGGGAGCAGCTAAGATACATAGGACTCTCAAGCTTATATATAATATGTATGTATGAATATATGTGTGTGTGTGTGTGTGTGTGTGTGTGTGTGTGTGTGTGTGTGTGTGTGTGTGTGTGTTGTAGGAGAGCTACAACTAAACCACATATAAAACCAAAAGCTGAAAAACGAAAAGCTCCATTTGTCAAGCTAAGCTACCTCAATGAGTGCCAAGATAGAGTAATGAGCCAGTGCACAACAGCTGCAGTCTTTTAATGTTTTATACACTTATAGAGAATAAATGAGCCAAATCACAGTGTAACTGCATATTCCAACAAGGTGTGCAGAGAATTCCACTGGTGTTTGCTCTCAATTGTTCTAACACCACAGATGCATGAGAGAGACCTCATGGAGTTTTTCTTGTGTACTGTAAACCACAGTGTTTCTGTGCTACACTGTGAAATGACATTTTTTTTTATTACACAGGCTCTGTGTTTTTTTCTGACATTAGTTGCATAAGTAGTGGTCTATTTGTGCTAAACATGGTGTGGTTTGTTTTGGGGGGGTGAGAGGGTTGTGTGAGATGGGCTGCTCTTGGCTAACAGATTAAAGGATGTCGACTGTCTGGGTCTTAGGAGGTATTTTCATGATTGTGTCACATTCTGAGGTTGAGGTTTAGAAAATTCAGATGCGGCTGGTTGTAATGCAGATGTTCCCAAAGCATAGCTCATTCCCTAACAGCACAGTCTGTCTCTCTCTGCCCAGTTCTGTCACTGGTGTTTCCCCTCACCCTTCTCAATCTAACTCCAAACAAAAGTTGCGTAATGGAAGCTACTAAGAATATCCCTTGAGGTAAACTGGCCTGTAAATACAGGTCCTTGAAATGTATAATAACTGCTCCACAGTACATAAACACAGTCCTATAGACTGATTTATGGTGTGATCTTGTGAGTGGCTCTAGCCCTGAAGGGTAGAGGTATGAGTAGAGAAGCATGTTTGTGTCCTGAAATGTCTGTGTTTACAGCTGACTTTGTGTTTATAATGTGAACCAACATGTGCATTTGGCAGAAGCAGGACCGTGCAGGAAGGTGAGACGTATCCGCTGCAGAAGGGCTGGGGATGTTGTCATCTTGTCTGAATGCCCTATGAGGCTTCTGCTGCTCTAGGGCCCAGACGCAGTTGCAAGCTAGACGTCTCTGATGAGAACAGCAGACATCTCGCTGCACATTCTGCCAGTGTTGGCCACTTCAGGTCCAGGAGAAGCACTGCCCGGCATCGTCACATTGGTTTGAATCTCATGACAGGCTTGTTTATTAGCTAATGAGATGAGACAGGTGCGTTTGGAGCAGGAAAAGACAGAAACAAGCTCACTCTGACATGCTTCATGTATATTGTTTGTACGCATCTCAGGGAATCAGGATGAAGAAAACAACCAATGGTGTATCATCAGCCTCTCTATGAATATGTGTGGAAATCACTAAAATGAACTAAAGTGAAAATGATCTCTCTATTTTCACTCTAAAATGAAAATTATCAAATTTCTATAAAGCTGTGGTCCAGGGTCAGCTGACCTTTGGTAAAACAATCATGTTTGTTTGGGTAGGAGATGCAAAAACTGACCCTAGATCAGAATTCGTAATTTTTGACAACACGTTTCCTCACATTTCAGCCCTGGTGGGCAAGAGGCTGCTGTAGTCCCATAGGAGCTTTAAGAGTTGTGTGGCAGTCTCCCTCTTCACCACTATGAGTTCTCCAGACCAAGACTATGGTGTGGTTTTGTCATTGCTTAAATCCATCGCAAACACCTTACTTCAAAAACACACATGAAACAGTGTATAGGACAAGGGCACATGACATGCTAATACATGTGTTATAACAACAGCTACAACTTGGACAAATGTATAAAATGTGTTCATTTCACACACAGACAACATTTTACTACCAGTTAAGCATAACCTTTGTGGACAAATGTCAGTCATTATACTTTGAAGAGAATATTAACTTGCATTTTTGCTCAGCTGTGGTTTTATTTGCAATGTGGGATTCTTTGGTAATGTTCTGTTTACTTTAAGCTCCAGCAGTTACTCGAAGCTGCCCGTTTTACACCACAGGGAGTCGAGGGAGAACCATCAAAACATTAGTACTACACAAGCCACCAAAACATTAGGACCAGTCCTACACATGGCACTGGAGGATTAGAACTAGTCCTACACATGCTACCAGAGAATATAGACTTGTCCTACATATGCCAGTTGGGGGTCTGGGGGTGTCATACCATCAGCCACGTGCAGGAAACCCATTGACCAAGAGTCTGGGATGCATGCTGCATCCTGAGCGTCTCAGACCCTCTCTCCCTACAACTTGTATGAGTGGGCTCAGGTTTCATGCAAGCCTAGGACACTCTGCAAGGATGGTGTCAGCTTTTGGTCTGCTCTTAATAGCATGTTTGCTTCTCCACTTCCAAAACATTCACACAGAGATAAAGCTGAGCTTTATGTTGTTGCAAAAAATCAGTACAGTGCAGCATTTCTATATGATAAGAATGTGGGCATGTGTAAGATTGGCCAGTGACCAGTACGATCACTGGTCAATCTTAAAATACAAGAATCTAATAAAACTGGAAGTTGATATATATATGAAAGAAAATTACCTGCTTGCCCTGTGGGTGGTCTTTTTCCTTCAAGTTCAGGTAGTCTACCAGAGGCTTGGGAGCTTGAGAGTCCTGCATAGTATCATAGCTGTTCCCAGGACTGCACTTTTCTGGACCAAGATCTTGGATGTTGTTCCTGGTTTCTGTTGGAGCCATTCTCCCAGTTTAGGGGTAACAGCCCATAGTGCTCCAAATACCATGGGAACCACAGTTGCCTTCACCCCCCACATCTTTTCTATCTTTTCCTTCCATCCTTTGTATTTCTCAAGCTTCTCATATTCATTTTTCCTGATATTACTATCACTCTGGATTGCCACATCTATCACTATGGCCCTCTTCTGCTGTTTGTCCCCCACAACTACGTTTGGCCGGTTATCCATTACCGTCTTGTCTGTCTGTATCTGGAAGACCCACAGGATCTTAGCATGGTCATTTCCCACCACCTTTAGGGATATATTCCACTTAGACTTTGGAACTTCCAACTTGTACTCAGCACAGATGTTTCTGTACCCTATGCCAGCCACTTGGTTATGGCATTCCATGTATGCCTTGCCTGCTAGCATCTTGCATCCTGCTGTTATATTCCAGATTGTCTCAGGGGCATCTTTGCACTGCATCTGGGATCCTGTCTGTGGTAAATCTTGTGTTCAGCACTTGTTCCTGTGCTGCCATGATTAGTGTCTCTGTGCTCTCTTTCAATCCAGTCTTGTTCAGCCATTGGTAGTATTTCTCCACATTAGCCACTTCCTCTATGGTACATACTGTGCAGGTGTTTTTCCTTCCATGATGGTCCCTGTTCCTTCTCATTTCTATCCTCCTTGGGTTTGAGTCTGAGGTACTCACTAAGCACTTCGTCACTTGGGGCCATTATCCTGGTGTATTCCTGGATCTTGGTTATTTCATTCTGTATACTGTTTGACATTCACTAGTCCTCTGCTCCCCTCCTTCCACTTAGTGTACAGTTTCAGAGCACTGGCCATCTTATATTATGCTAGTGGGGTACCTGATGACTGGCAGGGCAAAGGTGTTGATAACTCAGAGAGTACACTTTGGAGGACATCCTGTTTATTCTCCTGACTTCTACTTCTTGTGTGTATGTCTTCAGGCGGGCAGCCAGAGCTGTTAATCTTTGCTTGGAAGTCTCCAAGGCCTCAGGCAAGGACAGCTTGTTGTACCTTCTGCATTTCTGGTAGCTGGCTGACATCTTTCTGTGTGGCCTTTATCTTGGCCTCCAACCTCCTTCTCCATGGAGGATACTGCTCCTTGATGGTGTTCATCTTGTAACCATGAATCTCAAGTATCACTGTTGCTGTGGCATATATTAGTCTGTTAGTTTCAGCAATGGTCAGAGTAGAGATTGTCTGTAGAGCTGCATTAACATCTTCGAGCAGCCTTTCAGGTATTTCACTTGGTCTTGGTAGTCTGCTAAGGCTTGGGAGTCTGTCCAACATAGTCATGATTTTCAATCTCAGGTCAGCAGCTCTAGTATTGAGCTTCGTGCATGGACTCATTGGGCCTTGGTCGCCAAGTTCAGGTTGTGGGGATGATGATATCTCCCCTCTGACCTGTCGTCCTGGCTCCTCCTTGCCATAGCATATGTACCTTGTCAGTCTCAGGATGTGATAGCAGTTGCCACTTGCAGATGTTGGAACACTGAGCTACTAGTTGTTTTGGAGTTAGTCTAGATGTTGGGATTTGAAGCAACCATAGTTCCCACATACTCTGCACATCCTGCTTGCATAGTAGCTTTCCAACAGTCCTCTCTTCTCCACTCTCATCCACAAGTGTCTTGTATTTGCTCCAGTAGCCCACTTTTCATCAGATTGCCCTGGTCTCCGCAGCATATGAACCTTGAAGCACATGAGCTACAGCAGCAGAAGAACACACTTTTCGCCACTCCAGTCAGCTAAGCACAGGCAACTGAGGCTACAATTCACATGGACTCACCAAAATAGGACAAACAACAGAAGACTGGAAAAATGCTGTCTGGTGTGATGAATCTCAATTTCTGCTGGGATATTCGGATGGAAGGGTCAGAATTTTGCAAAATAACATGAAAGCATGACTCAGTGGTTCAGGCTGGTGGTGATATAATGGTGTGGGGGATATTTTCTTGGCATACCATAATACCCCTTAATACCAATTTGGCACTGAGTATTGTTTCTGACTATCTCTGGCTTTAGATAGATAGATAGATAGATAGATAGATAGACAGACAGACAGACAGACACACTCCAACACACCTGGTTCAGCTCTGGAACGGTTTGGTAATTAGCTAGTGAGTTGAATGAAGATCTACAGTTTCACTGTTTGTAAGAAATGCTGGTGTTGAATGGACATGTAGGTTTAGTTGGGAAGATCAGAAGTCACATTCTGATTTTTTAAAAACTTTGCATTGTACTGATTTCATGCAGCAACATAAAATCAAGCCATATCTATGCATGAATGTTTTAGAAGTGGAAAAGTGTAAAGAGTTTTTAACAAACACAAGTGCCCGTACTGTAAAGCTATTACAAAATGCTAGACAATTCCATCAGGGGAAATGCTACAATTTAGGCACAAAAAACCCCCCAGAGTTTTGGACAAACGTGCTATTAAGAGCAAATCAAAAGCTGATGTCCTCTTTACAGACTGTCCCAGGCCTACAGGAAAACTGAGCCCACTCATACAATTTGCAGGGAGAGGGAGTCTGAGAGGCTGCAGCTAGTCCTAATGTTCTGGTGGCATGTGTAGGACTGTCCTGATGTCCTGGTGGCATGTGTAGGACTGTCCTGATGTTGTGGTGGCATGTGTAGGACTTTCCTGATGTTCTGGTGGCATGTGTAGGACTGTCCTGATGTCCTGGTGGCATGTGTAGGACTGTCCTGATGTCCTGGTGGTATGCGTAGGACTTTCCTGATGTTCTAGTGGCATGTGTAGGACTGTCCTGATGTCCTGGTGGCATGTGTAGGACTGTCCTGATGCTCTGGTGGCATGTGTAGGACTGTCCTGATGTTCTGGTGGCATGTGTAGGACTGACATTTTGGTGGTTCTCCCTCAACTCCCTGTGCTGTAAAACGAGCAGCATCAAGTCACCTCTGGATCTTAAAGTAAACAGAATGATACGAAAAATCTCACAATTTAAATTAAACCACAAAGCAACATGAGATATGTTTATAATGTATATACACAAAGGTTATGGTTACCGGTGGTGTTGATAAAATCTAGGCAGTTAAGTGAATGTATTTGGTTGATCTCATTCTCTGAGAGTGGTGTACTTTGATGTAGGCCCATGTCTCCTGAGAGCTCCAAACTATACTGAAAGGGCTAAGATTCCCCTGAAAACCTATTTAGTCATTTTTCATAAATACTGACACCTACTGGTAACAAAGAGATACTACACCAGCGCCATTAAAAAAATAAATAAATAAAAAATAAATAAATAAATAAATAAAAATTGACGCAGGCATTTATTTAACGGCCTTTACTTAAAAAACTGCTTTGCTAGTTCTCTCCACGTCGTTCCTTTTGAACAGGCATGACCAGAACTGACAGTCCTACCACAGTAATCATAGGCCCATGTCATTTAGATTTAGCATATTAGTAGCCTGTGCGTATAACACTGCCTTCTAAATTTAGCATCTATCCGCGATTATCATTTCTGATCATCTTATTATTCCGAACTGATCTGAGTTCCAGTGACTGTCGCATTCTTGTGGTCTCACTAATTCCATCACAGCATCCAGCTGTGACCAAAATTTGGGTGTGTCCCATGAGACCTGGTTATAATTGTCAGTAAGCAATGATATTTATTTCAACATAAGACCCATGAATTCACTTGGTCAGGACCCTTAGTGGCTCTTATGAAATTTTATAATGTCGACATGAAATTTTCCAGCCTGTGGGATTCCGTAATGCGCAGTCATGCGCAGCCGTGACTCACGGCGTTGACTGCACGATGTAATAAAAAGGGCGTGTTTGTTGTGCTCAAATCTCTTCCTATAGGATCTCTTAGCGTGTACCCTCGAAAGTCGGGCGATCTCTTATTGGTCACATTTTGCATCCGTCCACCACAACACGAGTCGTAATTATTGCGGCTGCGTTAAAGAGCGATTAATCTGTCATTGGTGAATATGGGTTTAGGATGAAATGGCCTTCTGACGCACAGATGTGCCCATTCGGATCCATTAAGACACATATAAAGCAACAGGCCTTTCCAAGAGACGTGAACCCTATACTTGTATGTTATTCGACCTCATATCCAGCCTCAGTAACGGGATTAGTCCTTGGGAATTAAAGGTTCGTGAAGACGCGCCGCAGAACTGCTGGAAGAAGGGTTATCTGGACCGGAATAGCGGTAAATCTTTCCTTTTGTGGATTATGTCATTAACAAGGCAGTGTTCATTGTCGCGCGATTTACCATCGAGCATCCCTTGCAAATGAATTTGAACGTAGCACAGAACCACGTTATATGCCACAGTACCTTTTTCCTCTGACATCTTTATAGTTATAAGCAGTAGCCGGCACTAGAATTAGGTAATAAAAGGCACCTCATGTTCCCCGATGCCCTTGAAAATAACAATGTCGCGGAGAGTGAAGCAACTGCGCAATATTGCTCTTGTCTCTTTCCTTAGCTGAATAGACGCCTGGCTCGGGGCAGTGTGCATCTAGATGTGTATGCATCAACCGCCTCTCTAGCCAGGACGAAGACAGCGCCGCATCCTTCTCTCTCGCTCGCCCCCCTAACGCGCCGGCAGCATGGGTAACCGGGGTATGGAGGACCTCATCCCGCTGGTCAACAGCCTGCAGGATGCATTCAGTAGCATCGGCCAAGCGTGCAACCTCGACCTGCCGCAGATCGCGGTTGTCGGAGGGCAGAGCGCCGGGAAAAGCTCCGTGTTGGAGAACTTCGTAGGAAAGTAAGCTAGGAAAGTCGAGTATACTGTTATTCAGTTATATCTTTGATAAGGCGATACCCGCGAGGACAGGAACGCGCGGGATGCTTTGCAATAGCGCAGGTTTCTCGTGCGTGATGCGCAGATTCGCCGACCTACAAATATACTTTACGTGAAAGTACTGCAAGCGGATATTGTGAAGGTCGTCGCATCCCCGCATCCACGATGTCTGTTCTGATGTCCACTGGCAGAATATTGTGGCGTGGTTTTTTTTTTTTTTGAACGCCTTCCATTGCATATCCTCGTATTAATTGATTATTATTATTATTATTATTATTATTATTATTATTATTATTATTATTATTAGCCTACTTCTATACTAACACAGTATAGGCAGTATTTAGGTTACATTTCCGTTGTCTCTGAACAGCTCCATTAGTGAGCAGATGTTTTGAAAAAAAAAAAAACTCACTCTTGTTTAATCTCATAAATAATACATTTAGCACTTAACAGATAAATAACACATCACATTATGCAACACGTAACAGAGCCACACAATCTCAGCTTAAAATCAACTCCAGCCCCTGAGTTAGAAATACCTTCCTTAAGACAAACCTCATAGGAATAGGTTTGGTATCTACAGCTCATCTGTTAGCATGCACAGATTGCCAGCCATCCTCCTGTCTTCATCAGTGGGCAGTTTCTGACCACAGGGACGCTGTTGGCCGGGTATTTTTGGTAACGGATCATTCTCAGCAGGGTGAAGAGGCTCTCACAATATGTGTATGACAACAGATGGACAACTGCATGCAGCCACACTGATAAAATGCATCTATGAAACCTGTAGGATAGGTGTTTCCAATCAAGCGGCTGGGGAGTGTGTTGCTCAGATTCTGCTACACTGTGCTAGTTTTCTGCCACCAGTATTCTGCAAGAACACTAGCATTTATAAACTATAAGCGGTATACTCTGGATACACTGGGTGAGAGTGGTGTTGCCTTTGTATCCTTTGATATTGAATGGGCACCTATAATTGACCTTTTCTTGGTATGTCATTATTATGGCAGTAACCCTTTACCCGCATGCCACTTAATGACTGCTAAGTTCTTTTTTCCTCTGAGCTAATTGCTTTGTGAGGGATCAATTTTCTGGGTCAGTTAAAAAAAAATACTAGTGCTACTCAAGTTCAGGTCACATAAACTCCAGCCCAATTTCCTTGTTAGTCCACTTTCACGCTTCCTTCTGCGGCTTCTGTTCTCATTGGGTACATTATTATTCAGGGATTCTAATTTGGTACATTATTATTCATAGATTTTCATTGGGTACATTATTATTCATGTAATCTCATTGGTTACATTATTATTCAGGGATTCTCACTGGGTATATTATTCAGTGATTCTCATTGGTTACATTATGATTAATAGGTTCTCATTGGGTACATTATTATTCAAGGTTTCTTATTGGGTACATTATTATTCAGGGATTCTTATAGGGTACATTATTTTTCAGGGATTTTCTGCCTCGTGGCTCTGGGATTGTCACTCGCAGGCCTCTAGTGCTGCAACTTATCAATGCTATCACAGGTGAGCACCCCTGCTTATATGAACACATGCACACACACACACACACACACACACACACACAAACATACGTAAATACAGATGTACATGCTTCCATGAAATGCATTTGTCATAATCCATTTCCTTTGCCCTATCAAATAAATGTATAGTCACTGCGAATTGGTCACCTCACACTAGAAGTACATTCACTTCATTTCACTACATTCACTTGCAGGGTAATTTTGTTCAGTGTTTAGACAGGGCACCTGTTATTTACAAGGTCCTGCAGATATGGATAGGTTAAACAATATCAGGCAGCAATTATCGCAGCCTGTGATTGGTTTACAGTGGCATTCAGTAATCAAATCAGAGAGACTCTTGCTCAGCTTCATTATGACACAACAGACAGGAAGTTTGCATGGTGACCTTTTTAGTGCATAATTGCTCATTTAAAGTAGATCCAGTTATTTAAAGCAATCAGTTTCCTTTTAACATTTAAATCAACTTATATAATTTCTTATGTGTTATAATATATGCATGCAGAAGTGTTCGTGAATAGTATAGCTTTTAAATTCAGTCTGTTTTCTGTATGCACCTGCAGAGTGGGGAGAATTTCTTCACTGCAAAGGAAAGAAATTCACAGATTTCGATGAGGTGCGCCAGGAGATTGAGGCGGAAACGGACCGTGTTACCGGAGCCAACAAGGGCATCTCCCCTGTCCCCATCAACCTGAGGGTGTATTCTCCACATGGTAGCGTCTAACCTCAACTTTGTACATTCACCCAGGTTGCATCTGCATGCAATATGCACTGAAGATTTCCTTTACTTACTATGGTGGATCTCTACAACAGTGACTTCCTTTGAAATGTGAAAACATTGGTCATTTAGAGTTATATAAAATTGAGGCATAAGAGGAGAGACATCTTGGAAGTTATGTAATGAAGAATCAAATCTGAAAATGCAGATAAGGGCAGACGCGCATTTTTGATTTCTGCCTCATTTCGTAACCAACTGCCCACAGCTGAAGATTCACAGAATTGTGTGCCAGTGTAAAAACACAGGCTCTTAGCTCTTCACCCACAATACAAGAACTGAAATGTAAATGCACTCACAGGGAATCAGATTTCCTCTCCTTTTCTGACTTTCTGATTCATTTTCTGAACAACAGTTATTAGTTTTGAGGACCTCTTTTGTAAATGCTCCCTTCTCCTCTAAAATGCTTGTGACCTGTGAAAATGATATTAAGGAAATGAGACTGCTAAATGCTTAACAGTGCAAAAAATGAATACTGACTGTAATAGATATTAGCTGTACTCTAGTAAACAAACCACACCAGTCAGTTGCTGTTAATATCTGTGCCCTTCTGCACGTTATGCTCAGTGTGCTGTCAGACCAGCTCCTTTGCCACTGAGCCATCTGTGTTGCAAAGATGTTCAACTCTAAAGAGTTCATGGAGGGCTCCTCCAGTGCCCTGATGACATGGCTAGAACATGACTTTGAGCAGAGGTGTTTCAAAATTACACAAAAATTCAAAGTGCAGCCTGCATTAATCAAAATTATCAAAATGTTAATAAGACTTAACGGTGCAGCATTTTGTCATTAGCCTTTTCAGGTAATATTTCACTCAAAAAGGCTAAAGGCCATGAAGGAAAGTTAGGAAGTACAAAGAAAAGTTATCAAGATCAACTGACACAAGCTCAGTTACATAATTTTAACTAACTTAATTTTAATATTATTAGTGACTTGAGCATTTTGGGGTTATAATTCTCAGCTGAATACTTAGAAAAGTGTACTTTTTTAGGCTTTTCAAGTGTTGGCTCCTCCTATGTTTTTTTCACTGTTTTGTTCGGTCACAATTGTCTTCACTAATTTTGGTTCCTGCGCTAGGTAAACCTCCTCTGTGATGCTGCCTTTTATGAGAAGCACTCAGAATGCAGTTGAATCAAACTGAAGTTAACTGAACTGAATCGAACCGACTCAGACCGAACTGAATCCTCTTTTCTGTGTGCAGTGTTGAACCTGACCCTGATTGACCTGCCCGGCATCACGAAGGTGCCGGTGGGCGACCAGCCTGCAGACATCGAGCAGCAGATCCGGGACATGATCATGCAGTTTATCACCAGGGAGAGCTGCCTCATCCTGGCCGTCACACCGGCCAACACTGACCTGGCCAACTCCGACGCCCTCAAGCTTGCCAAAGACGTGGACCCTCAGGGTGAGACCGCTAGGACGTCAGTGGTGGTCGAGAGTGATGTGAGCAGGGTCTGGTCAGCCGCTGGGTGGTTAGTAAAAAGCGCAGGCTTCTGAATCTGATTGAAGTTCAGATTTTGTTTAACTCTGCACCGTGTGACGTTTGGTCTTTTTTGAAACTGTCTCTCAAGCTCCAGTGGCTTGTTCTGTTTGACATTTATAAACCAAGGCAACGAAAACAGCTTTTCCTAACAAAAGGTTTTTTTTTAAAGGAACAAGAAGTGCTTTTTTCCATAAAATCTTCATGTTTTCCATTTAAACTTCATTTCGTCATTTGGAAATACATTGTTCTTAATGGTTGTAGCTGTGGTGTGTTACTTACTGACGAGATACGAAGACCCATGGTAGTCTGGGAATGAAGGATGAGACCTTTCTTTTCCACAGCGGTTATGGTGACAAAAGAGGTTATTTTACTATCCCAATATTGTAACCAATTATATGGCCAACAGTCTGGTCAACATTATAGTATTCAGCTTCAAAATAAAGGCAGAAAATTGTTACTCATTAATCCCGTCAAGACTGTAAACTGTACTGATGCGCAGCAGCTGTTCCAGTCTGACCTTGGGGTAGTTCTGCTGTAGGTCTAAGGACGATCGGCGTGATTACGAAGCTGGACCTGATGGACGAGGGAACTGATGCTCAAGATGTTCTGGAGAACAAGCTGCTCCCGCTGCGCAGGGGTGAGCCACAGACCGCTGCTCCCGATATTTATCTACCCAACTTTGTACCAATTTTCTTTCCTAACTCATTTGATCACTTTTGTTTTTGGTTTATTTAACGTTCAAAAAGTCTCTGCCCCTTACTCAAGTCTGCTTTTTTTTTTCTCTGTCTCTCTCACTCTCTTTTTCATTTTCTCTCTTGCCCTGTTGCACTCCCCACCTCTCAGGTTATATCGGAGTGGTGAACCGCAGTCAGAAGGATATTGAAGGAAAGAAGGACATCAAAGCTGCTTTGGCCGCAGAAAGAAAGTTCTTCCTGACCCATCCCAGCTACAGGCATCTGGCTGACAGCATGGGCACACCCCACCTGCAGAAAACCCTCAATCAGGTAACAGCCTGAGGGGACCATTCTCTGCCTGGGGACTTCCTCTAGAGTGTGAACAGGAAAGACACGGAACAGAAGAAATAACTCACACAGTTTTGGTTGTGTGTATTGTAACACATAAGGTAAAACAACATGTCTGCTGAATGATTTGAGAAAATAGTATTAGCTAATACATTTAGTCTGAAGATTTAATTTGAGACATCTAAGGAGATTTGTAGATGGTACTATTAAGACGGTATATATAAGTCAAGAATTAGGCTATAGCAGAGCACAGGAATTTTTAATATCGCTCTGTTATTTTCTAAGATATTATTGATATGTGTTGAATTCATTTGTAGTCAGAGTCAATTTAATTGTTGTGAAAAATAGACACACCATAAGTTACATATTTAGAAATTAAAATTAATGTTCCATTATTGCAACTTACAAGCAAACATTTATTTCTGCAACAGCAGAATAGTTTTGCTTATCCAGTATCTGTTTCTGTGTCTGCAGTCCCAATTAGCAAAGGAACCGAATCTCCTCTTTAGTTTCTCAACATTCCTGCTCTGCACTGACTCTCAGATGTGAGTGCTCAGTCAGTGGAGGGGCTGTCTCATAGAGCCTAGTCCCAGCCCAGATCCAACAGGCCCAGCTCAGCCCACATGCTGTTGTAGCTCAGGCAGGTGTGTCAGACTAGTGGCAGAACTACTGTAGATGTAGATCTCCGGGATAATGATGGACCCAAGCTTCTAGTTATTGTGGTGCCCTCATCCCATGGCAAACAGTATTTTTTGGAACACTGGTTAACTTCCACACTCTCTCCTGACGACTTCTCTGTGTCCATAGCAACTGACCAATCACATCCGGGACACACTGCCTGCATTTCGGAGCAAGCTGCAGTCTCAGGTCCTCGCCCTGGACAAGGAGGCGGAGGAATACCGTCACTTCCGGCCGGACGACCCGTCCCGCAAGACTAAGGCCCTCCTGCAGTCAGTTCAACACACAACACAACACAATATGACGCAACACAGCACAATAAAATGACATGACATGATACACCATAAATGTCCAACCAGCTACTGACACAACACAACACAAACATTTGCAATGACCTATATAAGAAAAACAGCACAAATTTACTTAGCACGTCCTAAAACAACAAAACACGCTCATCCATCCAGTGGGCCCCTACTCACACATTAAAACACAATACACACATCCAAGCTGGCTGACACAATGCAACAATCAGATTTCTCTAGGCATTAAAGTATTAAAAGACATTTTTCATCCTCACCGTTTCCAGTAATTAATACACCAACTTCATTCAAGTGGCTGGAATTTTATTGTTAAGGTCTTAGAAGAGGAGTGTGGGTGTGTGCATTTGTGTGTGCGCATGTGCGTGTGTGTCTCTGTGTGCCATTCAGGATGGTGCAGCAGTTTGCGGTGGACTTTGAGAAACGGATTGAGGGATCTGGTGATCAGGTGGACACTGTTGAGCTATCAGGAGGAGCCAAAATCAACCGCATTTTCCACGAACGCTTCCCTTTTGAGCTGGTTAAGGTAAGTGTGTGTGTTTGTGTGTGTGTGTGTGGGGGGGGCTTATCAAGCGTTTCATTCCACACTTCTATCAAGCTGTTTTGTGACAATGTCTATTTTAAAAAGCATGCTGGGTTTGGATATTTACTTCAGTAAAAAGTGTTAACATTCAGTGAAAGGTTTTATGATCAACACATACTTTATTCAGAAGTGTTATCATTCAGTGAGACATGTTATCATTCAGTAAGTCATGTTATCATTAAGTGAGAAGTGATTTCATTCAGAGAGACGTGTTATTATTCAGCGAGAACTAGTATCATCACTATAGTATGTTCATGTTTTATGCCTGGCAGTGTTGAAATGTTCTTTACTAGTACAACAAAGACTTCTTATGTAAAATAGTAGAAAGTGTCTAAATGTATACAGTGAGCAGACACTTTAATGGCAAGTGTAATGACTGCGTGTCTGTGTCCATCTGTGACCCATAGATGGAGTGTGATGACAAAGAAATGCGCCGGGAGATCAGCTATGCCATCAAAAACATACACGGCATCAGGTGATAACTCTATACACCACTATACATGGAATTAGCTGGTTATTCCGCTATACTCCACCATACACGGAATATGGGTTACTCCGCTACACTCCCACATACATGGAATTAGCCAGTTACTCCGTATACTCCACTATACATGGAATTAGCTGGTTACTCCGCTATACTCCACTATACATGGAATTAGCTGGTTACTCCGCTATACTCCACCATACACGGAATATGGGTTACTCCGCTATGCTCCCACATACATGGAATTAGCCAGTTACTCTGTATACTCCACTATACATGGAATTAGCTGGTTACTCCGCTATACTCCACTATACATGGGAATCAGCTGATTACTATTCTATACTCCACTACACACAGCAGCAAGTGATTGCTCCTCCATATTGCACAATACATGGCATTAGATGATTATTCCTGCTGTGTTAAGAAGGAGGGCATGTTAGTGAAATAGAGAGTGTAGTGACACAATACAAAACCTGCAAACCAAACCCGCAAAGCAATATTGACTTAGCTCTGACTGATAAGACTGAATTATGGTATTTAGTGTACCAGGTCTTTCAATGGGCTCTTGAATGAACTGGAAACTAGATAGCTGTCATAACTACTACTTGCAGTTCCAGGGTTGCACATGCATCTCTCAGCTGCATGTGATTATTTGAGGTCTGATTCACTGTTGCCTGTGATTGTTTGAGGTCTGATTCACTATTGCATGTGATTGTATGAGGTCTGATTCACTGTTGCGTGCGATTGTTTGAGGTCTGATTCACTGCTCCGTGCCTGTGTTCATGTCTCCAGGACAGGTCTGTTTACCCCTGACATGGCCTTCGAGGCCATTGTAAAGAAGCAGATTGTGAAACTGAAGGAGCCCTGCATTAAGTGCATTGACTTGGTCATTCAGGAGCTCATCAACACGGTCCGCCAGTGTGCCAATAAGGTAAAAATGACTCCTGCTTCTGTCACTACTCTTATAAGGGACAGTATTTCTTATCTTTGTAACCCCAACAAAGGTTTTTATTCAAAGCTATTAAAATTCTTTAAAAAAATTCTGCTTATTTTGAAAACGTTTTGAAATTCCTTTTTTGATCAAATTAGGAATTCTAAGGTAAGACAAAATGTTAGAAAAATATGTATTTAAAGCTATCTGTTAAGCATTTTAGAATGTACACGTTGGCCTCGGATAGGGCCAAGCCCCTCCAGATGCCACATGTCTGAATGCAGGAGACCCAGGTTATGAATCTGGTGGTGTGCGTGCAGCTTGTGGCAGTCTCCCAGTGGACTATACAGGTTGTGGCAGTCTGCCAGTGGACTGTACAGGTTGTGGCAGTCTCCCAGTGGGCTGTAACTAGAGTTATCTAGTTTGGCACTTCCCATTAATCCTAGCAGTTTAGTTGACAAATCAGTCTGCTGTCAACAATTCTTCTTTGCTGATGACATTTACAATAAAAAAAAATAGCCAGAAGCAATAGGACCTTTCATTGGCTCCTGACGTCATAATTATATTGTGAGTAACTGGTGAAGAGCTAATGTAAACAACAGATCACTTTCAATCTTATAATGGCTGAAAGCACGTCATTGTGTGGTTTCCAGTGACATAATAACCGGATGGTCATTCTGAAGTAATGAACAGTGATGTACTTATTACCGATGTCATATAATAGTGAAGTCTGTGTAGGTACCAGTGTGATCTAGATTAAGCCCATCACTTATTCATGTCATTAATATGAAACATTTACTAATTTAAATAGCCAGTAATGCAGTGTTACTATCAGAGTCATGTTCTAATGCGGTCGTAGCAGTCCATTTTCATTCCACTGGCTCTGTATTATAGTAAGCAAGCAAGCAAGCGCGTCATCGTATTTAGAAAATATGTTTACAATTACATAACAATTGCAACCACATATGTTAACCACATATGATTGGTGTTCATAGAGAAATCCTCTGTCGTACTTAAAGGTTTTACAGTAGGTGTACTTTTTATATAGCCAATTTACATTTACAGCATTTAGCTGTATAGCCAATTTATGTTTCTTTCTATCAAGTTAATATAAAGCACCTTGATTTAACTTCCTTAAAAGTCAGATTAATCTGGACTACAAATGAAACATTTTATTGGAATCCAATATTCCCTTAAAATAAATTCCCTGAAAATTCTTTATTTGTCAGCAGATATTTAAAAAGAAAGAAAAAGAGAAAAAAATGCTTTCAATTTGTATATCCACCTTTTGCAGCAATAACAGGAAAAACTAGTTTGTTGGTGGGTTTCTACCAGAGTTACACAGTTTTGGAGGGAATTTGTTGGGGTGGGATTCTGCCAGAGCCACACAGTTTGGGAGGGATTTTCATCTATTCCTCTGGGCAGATTCCCTCCAGGATGTTCAGGTTGGTTGGTTGGACTACTGAGCCAACAGTGTTCACGGGGATATCCAAACACTTCTCTAGAACTTCATCTCTGATTTCCCTAAAATTCTCTTTGGTTTTCCTTTTCACAGCTTTCCTTTATATTCACTCTGTGACCAATGGTACTTCAATGGCTCCATTATTTATATTTTCTTTTATCTTTTTTCAGGTCTTTTATCCAGAAAAAGTTAATCTTTTTAATGATCCACAGGTAGAGGCCAATCGTAGTCTGGCTGTTAGAGTGTTGTCCTTCATCTCTGGACATTGGGCACTTCCTTTGCACAGAACTTGAGTACAGCATTTTTTAGCTATTAATTTTTGTTACTAAATTTTTTTCATATAATCAATATCACTTTGATTTTATTTTGAGTTTTCTTTTTAAATAAATATAATAGCACAAAAAGTGTTATTTATAATTTAGATCGATATGATGACTTTTATGGAAGTAGAATACTTGAGCAAGACACTGTACATGGTGAATGCAAACCAGGCTACATTAAGCATCTGGAGCTTCTCGGCTGCTTCGACTCCTGCCTGAAATGACAAACAAACAGGCGTGTTCTCTGTCTGGTCTGATGCTTGGCTCATGTGTGTTCTCTGTCTGGTCTGATGCTTGGCTCATGTGTGTTCTCTGTCTGGTCTGATGCTTGGCTCATGTGTGTTCTCTGTCTGGTCTGATACTGGGCTCATGTGTGTTCTCTGTCTGGTCTGATACTGGGCTCATGTGTGTTCTCTGTCTGGTCTGATGCTTGGCTCATGTGTGTTCTCTGTCTGGTCTGATACTGGGCTCATGTGTGTTCTCTGTCTGGTCTGATGCTTGGCTCATGTGTGTTCTCTGTCTGGTCTGATACTGGGCTCATGTGTGTTCTCTGTCTGGTCTGATACTGGGCTCATGTGTGTTCTCTGTCTGGTCTGATACTGGACTCGTGTGTTCTCTGTCTGGTCGGATACTGGACTCATGTGTGTTCTCTGTCTGGTCTGATGCTTAGCTCATGTGTGTTCTCTGTCTGGTCTGATACTGGGCTCATGTGTGTTCTGTGTCTCCCTAGTTGGGTACATTCCCCATGCTGAGGGAGGAGACTGAGCGAATTGTCACCTCCCACATTCGAGAGCGGGAGAGTCGGGCGAAAGAGCAGGTAATGTCCACCTGTCCTACTGGATCCCAGTGCCAGTCCTGTCCTACTGGATCCCAGTGCCAGTCCTGCCATACACCTGCACACTGCTCCATTTGGAGGTTCACCCTGTTCCAGCAGGGCAGTGGTAGCTCAGTGGTTATGGTATTCGACTAGTAATCAGAAGATTGCCAATTCAAGCCATAGTGCTGCCAAGTGACCACTGTTGGGCCTCTGAGCAAGACCCTTAATCCTCAAATTATACTCATTCATAATAAAAGTGTCAGCTAAATGCTGTAAAAGTAAATGTTCCAAAGCCCAAGCAAACCTGTGGAGAACCCCACACATTACACGTCAGGGCCCTCAACAGCCATGAAGAGAACCTATGTTGCAAACACATACACACAAAAACATACCCTGGCAAACATTTATCTATCCTCATACTCACATACACTTTCAATTGATCACTTGTTCATGTCCTACAGTTATACATAAACATGGACACGGATGATGAGAAGTCCTGGGTGGTGGTTCACGGACGTTTCTTTCTTTACATATTACCTCAGGTTCTGCTGCTGATTGATGTCCAGCTGGCGTACATCAACACCAACCATGAGGATTTCATTGGCTTTGCCAAGTAGGTATCCTGTAAATATGATGGAGGCCTAGACCTGGCCTGAGCTCTAGTACAGCGAGTCACAGTGCAGAGGGGATCGTGGTCAGCGCTAATGCGTTTTTATCTGAAGCAAGCCTGACGTAGTCTTGCTTTACCTGGCACTCGGTCATCTCTGATCATATACTCTCTTCTTTCTCTGTTTGTGCCAATTTTCCTCTTTCTGTCTTTCTTTGTCAATGAAAGTGCCCAACAGCGGAGCAGCCAAGCAAACAAGACAAGTTCTGCAGGAAACCAAGTGAGCATTGTGTGTGTGTTTGTGTGTGTGTGTGTGTTTGTTTTGCACATATCGTCAGGCTCTTTTGTTGCTACTTTGCTTTTCTCAAATGAAAAGCCTGACTCCACCAGTCTGATTTATCTATTCAGTACCTGCTCATTTTATTTGAACTGGTTTGAGTTGTGCTGGTTTGAGTTGATGTGCTGTTAGATATATCTGAACTGATCTGAGTTCTGCACTGGTCAGTTTTGTCATGTCCAAAGTTCTGCTTCTGCTTTCGGTGCAGTCATTTTTCTCTTTTCATGAGCTCTTTTTTATGTCATCATGGCCAGTGTCTTCTTTCTCACCTTACCCCTCTCTGTGAGCGAGCATCCCCATGCATGCCTCCCTCATTTAAGAAGTGCTACCTTGTTTTCTGCTCTGACAGGACATCCAGGTAAGTAAGGACACCATCTGTTCACATCGGTTTTCTACACGTGGGCTAAGCCATTTTGTAAAAAATAGTTCAGGCCTATTAGCAAAGTTTTTAAAATCTACGATTCATAAAAAGTCTTAGGGTTAGTGTTAAAGACATATAGGAATCTGTTTAAAATGGCTCTATGTGCAGAAATCTGTGTAATTGACTGTCACAGATTCAGTTTTATTCATTCAATACAATTTCATTAAAATGGACATTTTACTTTGGATGTTGTATAGTTAGTTAATTTATGTTATGATAAAAAATCCATGGCATGTTTCAGGAATTGGAATTATTTCAGGTAAGTCTGTCTGAACAGTTTAATAAGTCATTCCCTCAGAAGCCTGCAGTGCTCAGCTCAGACTCGGGGCTAATTATCACCAGCTTCCAACCAGGTGGTGTTTTACTGAAATCACCTGTTCTGGTGTGCTGGCTTTAGATGGAGCAAGAAGCTTTGTGCTTCGTGTTAATCTACCAATTTCTATCTATCTATCTATCTATCTATCTATCTATCTATCTATCTAGCTAGCTAGCTAGCTAGCTAGCTAGCTAGCTATCTAGCTATCTATCTATCTATCTAGCTAGCTAGCTAGCTAGCTAGCTAGCTGAGTGTTACTTTCTCAGCCCACATCTCCACCTGCCTCTGGCAGAACTGTAAGAAATAAAGTGTGTTTAGTGTCCTGAAACACATGTCTAAGCACCACTTTCAGTGTAGTCTAGGGATCCGTTTCTTTTAGGTGGAAACTACGCTTGTCATACTGCATGTAACCTGGAATGCTTTGGACAGAGCCTCTTGACAGTAGCACACATATATGTATAAATACACAGATGCACAACAGATACACTTTTAAGGTGTTTGAGTGTTGATTTTAAAGTTTCTCTAGAGACCACGTTCACTGTTTGCTGTCTATTTTTGTCATGATCTGTGTTGCTTGTACAGGGACCACAATGCATCACTCACATGTCTCTGTACTAATATGTGAATGGCTGTTTTGAGAGTAACCAGGCAACAATCACTCTTTCACAAACACTACACTTTCTGGACTTGAATTCTTGCAGTGCTTAAAGATTTTTATTTAACCATGATCTTTCACAGTAAGCACTCTATACACACATAAATGGCTTGTTTTCCATGAGATGCCAATGGTGGATATCTAATTTTATGTTCTGTGCTACATGTGTTCCATGAGACTTGCCTAACATTTGACCTTTGACCTTTGATCAGGTTATTCGCAAGGGCTGGTTGACCATCAACAACATCAGCATAATGAAAGGTGGAGCCAAGGAGTACTGGTTCGTGCTGACGGCAGAAAGTTTGTCCTGGTTCAAGGATGACGAGGTGTGTCTCCGTGTGGGTCTCACTGCTGTGTCGCATGCATGCAGGACCCCAGTGCTGAAGTCCTGTGTGGTTCTGTGGCATGTTCCCATTTTTTCTTTTTTTTTTCATTTCAGTTTTCATTTTTCCAATTCCAGAGGCAGAACTCGAGCACGTTTATAATGAGCTGACGCGTTTGCTTGGAGCAGTGCATGTTATCGCAGCACCACTAGTGCAGCTCAGGCTTAGGTGCCTTTGTGCAAGGGAAGGACTCCCACAACCACCAGCTCAGGCTGGCCTTATGTACTTGTGAGTCACGGTGAGGATATACAGAGAAAGGAAAGGAGCCACGAGAGAGTCGTATGTGCTGCCTTCTTGCTGATTGCTGAATCCAGGGCTCCGTGTGGGACCGGCTGGTCCAGGTGTCTGTTTGTCCTTCCTGGTGGGTTGCTGTCTGTCTGCCTGTCTGTGCCTGCTGTACAGCCTCCCTGATGTCCTGCACAGCAAGTGTAGACAGGCAGACACACCACAACTGCTGCTCCAAGTCCACCTAGTCTGGTGTTCCCCACACAGTCTGTCTTCTGGCCCCTGCTGTCTCATTAGCCTCATCACCCAAATTGTGCACTGGGAAAAGAAACAAAAACAAATTGTGCACCACCATCAAGCCACTGAGACACAGCAGTAGCAAAAATGCACACACACACACACACACACACACACACACACACACACACACACACACACACACACACACACACACACAGAGAGAGTAACCTACTTCACTAATATTTAATGTACAATTATACCAGCATACATTGTGGCAGAAATTAAATAATATGTTCTCTGCCGTGTCCTGTAATTCTATATTATGACAGTGCAGCTAAAGCATTAGATGTTCAAAATGCAGCACTGACTGAAGAGTTCAGTGGACACTTCTCCCTGTAGTGGACACCTCTCCCTATAGTGGACACCTCTCCCTGTAGTGGACACCTCTCCCTGGAGTGGACACTTCTCCATGTAGTGGACACTTCTCCCTATAGTGGACACCTCTCCCTGGAGTGGACACTTCTCCATGTAGTGGACACTTCTCCCTATAGTGGACACTTCTCCCTGTAGTGGACACCTCTCCCTGGAGTGGACACTTCTCCATGTAGTGGACACTTCTCCCTATAGTGGACACTTCTCCTTGTAGTGGACACCTCTCCCTGGAGTGGACACTTCTCCTTGTAGTGGACACTTCTCCCTATAGTGGACACTTCTCCTTGTAGTGGACACTTCTCCCTATAGTGGACACTTCTCCCTGGAGTGGACACCTCTCCCTGTAGTCGACACTTCTCCCTATAGTGGACACTTCTCCCTGGAGTGGACACTTCTCCTTGTAGTGGACACTTCTCCCTATAGTGGACACTTCTCCTTGTAGTGGACACTTCTCCCTATAGTGGACACTTCTCCCTGGAGTGGACACTTCTCCCTATAGTGGACACTTCTCCCTGGAGTGGACACCTCTCCCTGTAGTGGACATTTCTCCCTATAGTGGACACTTCTCCCTGGAGTGGACACTTCTCCTTGTAGTGGACACTTCTCCCTATAGTGGACACTTCTCCCTGTAGCTTGCATTGACTGAATACTTTTTAAGAACAATTGCTTTGTTTTTCTCTTGATTCTTTTTGAATCTCTTTCTTTTCTCCGTCTTGCTTTCTCCTTGTCTTTTTCTCACTTCCTCTCTGTCTCTTCTCTCTTTACTGCTTTCTCTCTCTCTCTCTCTCTCTCTCTCTCTCTCTCTCTCTCTCTCTCTCTGTCTCTCTCTCTATCTTTCTCTCTCTCTCTCTCTCTCTCCCTCCTTGCTTTCTGATTCCAATTTATTTAGACTTGAAGCATTTGCTTGAGCTCTTGAGCTCACTGGAGCTGACACACACACACACACACACACACACACACACACACACACACACACACACACACACACACATACACACACACACACACACACACACACACACACACCAGTGAATGGTTTAAAGAGTTTGACCCATTCTGTTGTCAGTGATGATGATAAAAGATTGCTTTATTGGATGACTTTGTTAAATATTCTCTGAATCCAATTATATAATGCTCTCTTCATTTGGATTCTCTCATATTGCTGCTGACATACAGACATGCACACATGCTGACTAAAAAACATACCTGCTCTATATTTATTGTCAGCCATTCTGAGCTAACACACATTCTTGGCTCAGAAATCTATAGTTTTTTCCTTTTTTTTGCCTTATGTAAAATGCCGGCAGCCAATCAACTTGCTTTGAGCAAATCCTACACAGCCCTACAGTTTCCACATGTCACCTTTACCAATCTGTGAGCCCCACATGCTCTCAGAGAACGGCTATAAAATCCAGCTCATGCAGTCTAGTGTTTAACAACACTGATCTAAAGCCTGAGAAAAGATCCACTACTTCACTCACTGGACAGGATCTTAGTGACATTCACCATATTCATATTCACATGTGCACAAGCACTACACCACATTCACACTGTTCATATTCACAAGTGCATTAGCGCTACACCACATTCATATTCACACGCGCACTAGCACTACAACCACATTCACCATATTCATATTCACATGTGCACAAGCACTACACCACATTCATATTCACACGCGCACTAGCACTACAACTACATTCACCGCATTCATCCTCACATGTGAATGTGCACTACACCACAGTCACCATATTCATGTTCACACATGCACGAGCACTACACCACATTCATATTCACACATGCACAAGCACTACACCACATTCACTATATTCATATTCACACATGCACTAGCGCTACACCAGATTCACCATATTCATATTCACCCGTGCACTAGCGCTACACCACATTCACCACATTCATCCTCACACGTGAATGTGCACTACACCACATTCACCATATTCGTGTTCACACATGCACGAGCACTACACCACATTCATATTTACATGTGAACTAACACCAAGCAGCTGCCAGAATCATTATCTTAAAGGGGCACTTCATCACTGGCTAATGGAGGCTTGTTAATGTAAATAGCATGAGTCCACTATATTTGCTTCCTCACTAGCAATGGTAGCATTAGGTGAAGCGTTCCTTAAAATGGGAACATTCAGCCTCTCACACAGAATGGTACTGGACCCCTTTAACTGATCTTCACAAAGGAGGTTTTACATTTAATTTAATTTAAAACACAGGACAATATAAGGTCAGACAAGATAAGATAATAAGACTTTGCTAAAGGAAATTGCCAAAGCCAGTCCCTCTTCTATAATATTTGTGTTTGCCTAGCTGATGAGAGTTTATGTTGGCAGTCAAAAAAAAAAAAAAAACGGTGACCAAACTATTTTCCTTTAACTTTCATTTGTTCAAGGTGCCTAAATGATTGTGAAAGGGGCCAAGCTATACCATGACTTGATCATGGTTATAAAAATGTTTTATTTTATTTTTTAACTGTGATTATAATAGGTCACAGTCGCAGGGGAAATGGTGCACTCAACTCTTCCACCTACTCTGCTGTACAAAAATCCAGTCATGAACATGTCATACGGACCAGACACAAGCCGTATACTTGTTGAGCGGTCATAATAAAATGTAGCCTGGATGTGTCTGAAAACAGCTACAGACCGAGAAACTCAGCAGTGGTTCAATCCACAGAGTGTAGAAGTACAAGCGTCAGTTTAAGGATTAGTGAAACTCACTAAATATTTCTTCTTAGAGTTACTGGTCTAGAAGTGGCTGTTTGTTAAGGTTTCAGCACATTCCTGGGATGCTGAGGAGACTTTTTATTGCAATTATGAAAAGATTTAAGAATCATAGCTGGATCACTGTCATCACTTCAGCTTTTTGGTTTAGATTTTGCAGAACCTTGAAACAGGTTCCATGTTTTAAATGATTTAAATATTGTTTTTAATCAATAATTTGAACTTTAATGTAAGCAACCACTTTATATTTGTGTAAAATTATTTGATTATAATAATAGCTGAGCTGGAATTACTATATTTTATTTTGATGTTAGTAACTCAAACATAAAAATAAAATATGTTATGTTTTTACATAGTCAAGATATTTCAAGTAATCCATTCTTCGGATTTGGTTGTTCTTTGATGGCAATAAAATTGCAGGGTGTTTGAGCTGGCTGCAAAACAGTCTACACTCACTGACATTTGGAAAACCGCAGCATTCCAAAGGTTTTTTTCAACAGTTGATCAGTGCGAACCAGAGGGTATTCTTAGTCAGGGCCTCCTGTGTTTCATTTGGATACTTTACACTTTAAAAGCATTGTCATGGCACATTGTCAGATAATTCACACAAATTTAAATTAACTTTTAGTTAAGGATGTTAGCAGCTTACATTTTACATAATTTAATCTTTTGCTTAGTGGTGCTAAAGGTTTTCCACCAAAACGTTCAAATCAAATTCTGAGCGATGTGCGAGTGACCGGGTTGCTCAAAGCCTAAAGCGGTGTTGGATGTGTGAAAGGTAGTGTAGTACAGAAGAGAACTGTGAAAGTTTGACGTACAGTTTTGACACACCGAAGAGCCGGAATGAAAGCAGACAAGTCCTGTCGTTTACGCGGGCTGTGAGTCAGCGCCTGGCGGTTAGCGGCGTCGCATCCTCACCCAGTCTAACCAATGTGCAGACTACTGTACACTAGCATACCCATGAACAGGTAGTCTGAACACTGGGCAGACGGAGCAGGGGAACACCGCTGCCTCTTCTTCATCCTCTCCTCCTCCTCCTCCTCCTCCTCCTCCTCCTCCTCCTTTCAGGGAGCTGGAGACAGCGAGTAGTCCGTCGTTTTTTGGGCAGAGAGCAGAGCTGCAGTTTCCGTTTCTCAGCATTCGACGCATCGGTTTGTTTGTTTGTTTGTTTGTTTGTTTACCCTGCCCCAGGTTTGTTGGTTTTCTTCCCCTAGTCCTGTCAGTGTCCTGCACCAGCACTGTCCACCCTTGACGTGGCACATTCGCTCGGACGAGTGCGGGGGATGCGGGGCGTTCATGGGATAGGGGAAAAAAAAAGAAAAGAGAAAAAGAGGGAGAGTGGGAGTGAGCAAGAGAAAAGGGAGGAGCTGCACCTCCTCGTATGGCATGGACGTGTAGCGGTTCCACCAAGTTGCCAGACACAGAGTGCTCTGCAGGACTCTGTGGTGGTTATCGTTCTGCCGTCCCCAGACACCGCTGCCCTCTTGGGATCCCTCTCCCTGTGTCAGCTTAGCGGAGTCACTCCCGGCTTTCCCCATCGGACCTTGGCTCTCACACTCTGACTGTGCTCTCTCTCTCTCTCTCTCTCTCTCTCTCTCTCTCTCTCTCTCCTGCTGCTGTTAAGTACTACCAGATGTTTAGACTTTAATGCCAAGCTGTCATTTAATCTTTCTCTCCTCACTCTGTTGCTCTCTGCCTCTCCTTCTCTCTCACCTCACTCTCTCTTTCCGTCTCATTCTCTTCTTCTCTCACTCTGTCTTTTTCCCTCTCTCCCTCTCTTTCTCCCTCACTCTCTCTCCCCAAGAAAAACTTGGGGCAGGAAGTGGGGCCCTCTCAGGAGGGGGAGGGGGCACATTTAAGAAATAAATCAAGAGGAAAGTGGAGAATATTTGGCTTAAACTTGGGTAAAACTACAAATCTTGAAACAATCCTACCATATATTGTTAAAGTGTCCAATATCACAATGTCACCACAACAGCCTTTACTTTGACCTAGGTTGTTGTCATTGGTGTATGCAGTTAGAAGTCCCTCATCTCATTTCTGTGAACCATATATATTACTCCCTATTCTCTACAGTACAGTAAGCTAACACAGTAAAATCTGGATGCTTTAGCACATAGACACCACAAGCCCCCAACACCACCACACACACACACACGCGCGCGCACACACACACACGCACACACACGCATGTGCTCAGAGGGGAAACAATGGTGTTCCTTAACCACAGCGTGTTTTAATGTCTTCCACATGTGTTATTTCTCTCTCTCATTCTCATTCTTTCCCTTCTCTGACTTTGATCTTTCATACCTCCCCTGCACTCCCCTGTACTCCTTCTGCTCCTCCTATAACACTTTATGTCTCTTTCTTTTAAAGATTCCCTCTTTCTGTGTTTTCATACCTCCAGGCCTCTGCGCTAATCACTTTTATTCACTTTGTTCACTCCTGTCATGGCTGGAACTGCCATGCAGCTCTTGCTCTGCAGGTCCAGAGTTTCGTCCCAGTGATGTGATGTAGCTGGGTGGGAATGTCCTGAATGCACATCAGAGCGTGCTGGCTGGAACAGCGGGGCCCCTCTGGAGCCGTGGAGGGCCCGGGGCCAGCACCGTTTGCTCATTCCCTTGCTCAGACACTTCATATTGACTCATCGGTTAATTGCGAGGTTATTAGCTGTGTTAGAGCAGGGAAATCACCCAAGTGGGCAGGGTTAGAGCTGTTCAGGAACAAAGTGGCACCTCCGTGCTGTGGACACTAGATTTTGAGCTCAGAGACTGTAGCAGGGTGTAATGTGGAGTTTCTGCTGCACTCTCCACAGGAGTCACTTTCTTCTGAAAGGCTCAGATCAATAGGCTGGAACCTCACTCGACAAAACGTACCAGGCCGAACATAACTTGTTAGTGGGTGAATTGGCACGTTGTCCTTAAAGGCCATTGCTGACATCTTTGCTGGATGCTTTGGTTTTAATCCGCAGGAGAAGGAGAAGAAGTACATGCTGCCTTTGGACAACCTGAAGGTCAGGGATGTGGAGAAGGGCTTCATGTCCAGCAAGCACATGTTTGCCATTTTCAACACAGAGCAACGGTAGGCCCGTCACCCTCTGACACTCGTCCGAGTTAAAACGCCGGTGTTTGGAAAATGGATTAACCACATTTCAGTAACCATGTCAGCAATGGTGAGAGGATTACTTTTAAAATGCGTTTAAAATATATTACTTTGATTACATTTAAATCACATTTAAAGGCACGTTTTATGCATTCTGTTTTCTGTTTTACTTTGTAGTGAAATACATTTTAATAAATCGATAAATAAATGAAGGCTTCCTTGGTAACTGTTGGTAACCTTGCGCCATGATTAATGACTTTAGCTTTTACATCCTGTTAGCATTTTGGGCTAACAGTTCCTGCTGATCAGTCTGCTCTGCCTCTCAGGAATGTCTTCAAGGACAATCGCTTCCTGGAACTGGCGTGCAACACCCAGGAGGAGGTGGACAGCTGGAGAGCTTCTCTGCTAAGAGCTGGCGTGTACCCCGAGAAATCTTCGGTCAGCACGGGCTAAAATTCATAGGACAGATGCAGTTCTGTGCTCTCCCCACAGTGGATGAAGGAGTGTAATATGTTAAGTTTAACTCTAGCAGAAAAACGCAAAATTCGACACATCACTGAACATGGGGTAGAACATGGCTACATCTGATTTCACTAAGTGTATTTCATTTTTTGTTAAGAGGAGAGCTCATTATGGAAATAAAGTGATGTTGTGGAAGGTTTCTACACTAAGCTATGAGTGTGGTAGCAAATGTTGACTGGCTGTACTATGGTTTTCAGTTGTTTTTTTTTAACCCTATATGATAAACTACATTTTATGCATCATTAGTGGGGCCCTGTTCTTTGTTATCTCACCCTCATAACCCCCTCCCCCACTTCTCTTGGAATCTCCCTTCCTCTCTTTCTTCAGGTGGAGAGTGAGAGTTCTGGCGCCTCTGAGAATTTCTCTATGGACCCCCAGTTGGAGAGGAAGGTGGAGACCATTCGTAACCTGGTGGAGTCCTACATGGCCATTGTCAACAAGTGCATCCGCGACCTGATGCCCAAGACCATCATGCACCTGATGATCATTAATGTGAGGTTCATCCCTACAGTGGGTTAGGCACAGATGGGGAACTCCTCTCCTACAGAGCCATCACCCTAGACAGCTTAGCATAGCCCTTTCCTAACACACCGGATTACTTTCCTTCATGAACTAACCATTACTCCTAATTATAATGTTACTTCTGCTACTACTGTGACCACTGGTACTAGTTATCTTTAATGACACCACTATTACTAATAATATATAGCATTTACATAGCACCTTTTAATATAATGGGTCTCAAACCTAATGGAATCTGGTGTTTTTTTACAGCTGGAAAAACATTAGCTCACCATGCCCAGTGTAAAGGGGTTGAAGTATTTATTGCCAGCACTTAATATGGTGCAAAATAATGAATGCTGGTTTCTTTTTATGTGTTAGGCCACATCATAAAAAGGCTCCTGGTACAGCAATGAGGAAACTGTGTTGCCTGCTCTTCCTCAGGTGAAGGACTTCATCAACGCTGAGCTGCTGGCGCAGCTATACTCCGCCGGCGACCAGAACGCGCTGATGGATGAGTCCCAGGAGCAGGTGCAGCGCCGCGAAGAAGTGCTGCGTACACACCACGCCCTGAAGGAGGCGCTAGCCATCATTGGGGACATCTCCACCTCCACCATCACCACTCCTCTGCCCCCGCCCGTGGACAGCTCCTGGCTGCAGACTGGCCAGGGGGGCGGGCGCAGGTGAACGCGCCGATCATGTTCATGTTTGGACCTTTGATCTCCAGTCTCTCCATGTCATGGTGTACCAGAGGTACCGGTAATCAACACCTGTGACAAAAACTAATTATGGATGTGGTTATTGCTGTTAGAGCTGGATTTGGTCAGCCTGTCACTGTCTGTGGCATCATCCAAGTCCTGACCTTCGCAGCTCTTCCAGTGCTCTGTGTGTTCTGGTTAAGGCTTCAGGCTTAGACATGCCTCCCGTACCCTCCTGCCCAGGTCTCCTCCGCCCAGCCCCACTGCTCCACGCCGGATGTCTGCAGGGCAGAGGCCTGCTGGTCGAGGGGCCCCTCCGCCTCCATCACGCCCGGGGCCTCTGGGACCCTTCAACAGCAGCGGCGACAGCCCCCAGGTGCCCAACCGCCCCAACCGGGCTCCCCCTAGTGTTCCCAGGTGAGCTCTTACCTGAGGCTCAGGTATGTAGTGTTGACCAGGCTTTATAGCCCACAGTGGGAGATGGTTAACTGGGAGATGTTTAATGGAGTATGAGCTGAATGCTTACTGCTGATTTGATCTTAGTTCTAAGATCTCTAACAGATAATAAAAACAATTCTCAACAAGCTGATTGGCACTACTAATTACTATTTACATATGCATTTGCATATTCATTTGTCTCATTAGTATTACTTGAACTAGCCTTCCAAAATGATGATAAAGAGCTGGAGAAATTCAGCAAAATAGCTGCCACATTGGATCTTATTTCTTGTCAGAGGCAATGTTTTAAGATGAGCTGAGATGATGTATTAGATAAGAAGTGTTGGATACATGCTGTGATAGGTAGCATAATCAGAATCACTTTGTTTGGAATTTGTGTTAGTATGTGCGCACCTCATATACCAGTTGGACCAGACAAGCACACAGACTATTACACACATTCAAGAGAAAGTAAGACATTAAACACAGAGAGAGAGAAGGAGAAAAGAGTATACAATAAGAAGGGTAAAGAGAATAAGTTTAAATGAGTCAAGGGTACATGAGTCAAGTGTGTTGAATATTTGAGTGTTAGATTATGAGCAGAATCTGAAGAAACATAACTGTCTATTATTTACAGAACATTACAGTTATGTGACTGTAATTGTAGTTTTTGCAGTATATTACAGATTTATGTGGACATTGTACAGTTTGCATTGGGCTACAGGGGACCCAGTAAGAGAGGTTAGTGAGGTTTTGGTTAAGTACAGAGTGTCCACTCTGGATAATGAGTGATACTGCTCAGGCCTTGATGGTGAATTAAATAATGGAGCAGCTCACTCTGACAGTACTGGAGAGGTCAGGCACAGCCTCCAGCCTGTGTGCTTCAGCCTGTCACCGAGACAACAATGCAGCATCACATACGCTGCTGCAAGAGTTGGACAGTCTTTTAGAAGCGTCAGTTCCAGAAGATTTAAGTGTGCTGGTTGGTTGACTACTGAGATGTTGAACACCTTTCAGAAGCATCCAGGTGAAAGAAAGACACTTGAAGCAGAGGAAGGAAATTAGCAGCCGATTCTCTGTTTTGTGACTACCAACCCTTTGTGATTACTCGCCCACATCTCCTCAAGAATTCAGTCTTTCCTAGAGCAGTTCTTGCAAGAGAAATCTGAGTAGGCAGTAGTGTGCTCAGTGAGTCTGAGTGAATAAGTGTGTGTATGTGTGTGTGTGTGTGTGTGTGCGCGTACTGGATAGAAGTACTGGATAGAATAGAGCTGCTCAATAATTTAACACACATAGGAAGTAGTTGAATTCAAACAACAAACTTCATCTTCCCTACACTGTAAACAAACATCTACAAGCCAGTTTATTTGTGACAAAAAGCAAACCATGTTTTGTAGCTAGAAAAATCTCGAAAGAAATCAAAAGTTGTCAGAATAACTTCCTAAAATGCTCAAATACAGTATATTGGTAAAATGACCATGTTTACAAAGGTTCACGCCTGTTGTATATGAAACAGATCAGACGTTAGATTCTACATTGATCTTTTATGTACTTTTGATGGTGCTGAGGGCAGTCATTATGGGAGTGAATATAAGCACTATATGGCTAGAATTTGCAGACCAAAACACCAACTAGAATGAGCTGAACTCTTATGGGACTCGGTTCCATTTGGTTCTATGGGATGAAATGTAACCCTGGAGAATGGTGCTACTGGTGTAACTGGTTACGCCATGGTGTTACTGTCTTCCCTTTCCTCTGCTCCGGGTCTGTCTTTCTTCTGCTCTTCATATGCATTTCAAATCTGTGTATTAACCAGCTGATCATCTGTAGGACGGTCCAGGGACGACAGCAGCAAGCTTTAAAAGTAGCTTCAAGAAGAAAGGTTACGATACAAATGTTACGATAGCGGTAGCAGCGATGTTGTTCGAGGAAATCCAATCCAAGTTTGTTAAATGTGCAGAATGAGGAAATTGCATTTGGCTGGGCTGCTCATTTCTTTACTAATGTACGTGCTAGCCTGTTTCTACAAAACCTTTTGTACTTCAGCTGACTGTTCTGTCTCACTAATTCTCTCCTGTTTCTCTCGCCCCCGTCACCCTCCCCGCCATCCGTCTTTAATGCCCTTCCTGTTGACATGCTTCTTCTTCCTCCTCATTGGTCCGCCTCAGCCGCAGACCTCCGCCCTCTCCCACCAGGCAGGTCCCTCCTTAAGCCACCCGGCAGGACCGCTCCCCTCGGACCAGGCACCCACATCGTTTCCCCGGCCCTAACGCCCGGCGCCTCCCCTCGCCTCCTCTCCCGCATGGCCCACTCTTTATCTCCCCACTGCTCTTCCCAGAGCTCTACCGGTCCTGCTTTGACCCGGTGCATTCATGTGCGTGTTCCCTGCTGCAGTGTGCTAGTGTCCGTGTTTTTAGCCGTGCTCGTTCCGTGTCGTGTCTCTGCGCCTGTGATCCGGATGCGCTGGGCCAGGGCCCGAGCCGGCTGCCAGCCAGGCTCCGAGCACCGAGCCTCCTGTTGGGCTGAAATCCTCAGCACCCGTGCTGGGCTCACCAGCCTCCAGTTAGGCACTGAGGCTGCTTGTAGTGCATGTTTTGTTTGTGAGCGTGTGTGTTTTGTAGGTAGGTGTGTGTGTGTGTGTGTGTGTGTGTGTGTGTGTGTGTGTGTGTGAGAGAGAGAGAGAGAATAAGTGTGTTATAAATGTAAGTCGCGTTGGAGAAAAAGCATCAGCTAAATGCTGTAATGTAATGTAATGAGTGAAATGAGTGATTCTAAGTGACAATGTTTGAACAAATTTGAAAATGATAAAGAATACAATTACGATTTGTGTGCGCATGTGTTTGTGTAAGTGTACATGAGGGTGTGTGTGTGTGTTTGTGTGTGTGTGTGTTTGTGTGTGTGGGGGTGTTCTGTATGCTGACTTGTGGTGTGCACGCCCTGTTTGATGGCATGTTTGTTTTGCCAGTGTGTTTACTTAGTGTGCTTTTTATTTTATTTTTTTGCTTCCAAGATCACCATGACTACTGCTGATGCTGAAACGTGAAACCCTTAGCTTACCTAGTTGTGATTCTGTGTATGTGCGTGTGTTGTTGTAGAAGCCCTGCCCGAAGGCAGGCTGAGGAGAGAAACCTGGCCCACAGTTACTGCCTCGTCGTCATGCACTCTGTGCCACTGTACACATTAGCTCACAACCCACACATGCCCCACAGCTCCAGGAAACCTTCTACAATAAGATCCCTACAGCTTCATAAAATACAGTATCTTCAGTGTAATACAGTAACTGTGCAACGTGGCATATACGAGCCATAAATGTGTTTAGATTAAAAACTAATCATTTTAATTAGACACTGGATAGTTCATCAATTCAGAATGGATTGTCATCGAGTTGTTAGAATGGATTTTTGTGAAGGGAGTGAATGTTATTTTTCTTCTGATGCCCTTTAACAAAGCTGTTTGAATATATTCAGTTCTTCACCTTGTCTCAATTTTAAATATATTCACGTATTTTTCAAATTCCTGTTCCTAAATCTGCTTTTACCCCATGATGGCTACCTAGACCTTCATTCCATATGATGCATACCCATTAAAAGGTCCAATAAATTGTGTACTAGAAGTATAATTAGACTTGTACCAGTTTAAGTGGGCAGTTGACGTGTTGTTTCTGTGAGTCTCTGTACGTTAGTGTACTGCTGAGCCAAGCAGTTGATTTTGTTTGTACACAATGGTACTTGAAATCTGTCTTCTGTTTTTACTGTCTCTTACTGTATCTCAGAACTCTGATTCATACTACTAATGGCATGAATAAATCAGTTTTGCCAAAGCTAGTAATAGAAACAATCTACATAATATGCAACAGAGCGCAACAGTGTTACACATACACACATATACATATGCATAGATACATATAAATAAATTTTATATATATATATATATATATATATATATATATACACATATATATATATATACATATACATATACATATATATATATATTCTATATATATATATATATACACATATATATATATACATATATATATAATATATATATATATATATATTATATATATATATATATATATATATATATATATATATATATATATATATATATATATATATATATATATACATATATATATATATAAAGGAATAATATTGTTCAGTGGAGGAAATCAAGACATTTGCCTCCCTTTTGTAAATGTGTTTCTTTCGAGGGACATGTAATAGTGATTATATTCTTTATGTAATTCAATAAACGTGATGAAGACCGCTATCATTGTGTGTACTTTGTCAGCATGGTAAAGGTGTACTCTCAGGTAAAGTTACTTAGGTAAAGGTGTACAGTCAGGTAAAGGTGTACTCTCAGGTAAAGTTACTCAGGTAAATGTGTAGTCAGGTAAAGGTGTACTCTCAGATAAAGGTACTCAGGTAAAGGTGTACAGTCAGGTAAAGGTGTACTCTCAGGTAAAGGTACTCAGGTAAATGTGTAGTCAGGTAAAGGTGTACTCTCAGATAAAGGTACTCAGGTAAAGGTGTACAGTCAGGTAAAGTTACTCAGGTAAAGGTGTAATTTCTGATAAAATTACTCAGGTAAATGTGTAGAGTCAGGTAATGGTGTACTCTCAGATAAAGGTACTCGGTCAGGTAAAGGTACGCAGTCAGGTAAAGGTACACAGTCAGATTAAGATACACAGGGAGATAAAAGTGTACAGTCAGTCAGGTAAAGGTGTGCACTCAGGTGCATAATGAGGTCCAGCATTGCTATGGAGGAAAAAGGGTAATAATAGCACTGTGATATAACATGGTGATTCATGGCAAAGTAACTTTACACCTGTGTTGCTTCAGTTTAAACATTAGAAAAATTAAAGAAGTAGCAATACAATTATTAAATGAGGATAAGTGTGTTGCAAATACATTGAAGTCACATTTAGTTTTATATTTATTAAAATGATTTTTGAGTTGTGCCAAGAATTCAGTCACTATATTTTAGAAGTAATTCAACAAAGGGGAAATAAAGTTAGAATATGTGTTTGGGAAGTAAAATATTATGCTATATTTTACCAGATCATAAAATGAAGTTCATTTTTTTGTGCTGTACTAAATATCTTTTGCTTGTGCGCTACCCTTATGCATGCCCATATTTAAGAATATGACAGATCTTTGCTTAGCTGTTGATTTTCTCGCCTAATGCTACGGATGAGCTCTACTTTACTGCAATATCTGTTTTACACACAAGATGGCACGATAAGCTTGGTTAGGGCATGAACAATCTGAAACAAGACAACCGTGTACAATAACTTGAGGACAGACATGGTTAAAGACAAGTAAAATAAAATATTCTGAGGTATACTGGTCAAAGTTACCAATACTCCATAAGACCAGAGACAGAGCCATCAATGATTATGCTACTTCACAGCTTGATTAGAGTTTATATCCTATTCAAACAGCAAGCTTGGCTATTTAGTTCTAAAACAGACATTTCAGAGTAGTTGGATTTAATGTATTTATCTTTATTCAGCTCAACTCAGATATGACGGTGCAGGGGTAATGGATAAACCAGTTTAAAGTAAAAAAGAAAAGAAAAAGCAATGTCTTAGGACTTAGATACAAATACCACATTGCACTCAGCTATATTCGCCTCTGCCAAGCATTTGGTGTGTAGTGAACAAGGTAAACGATTTTCACAGCAAGTATGGAGAATGTTCAATGTTTTGTCCCAGAATGGTCCCGTGTTTTGTCCCAGACTTCCCACCAGGCACATCCTTCAGAAGTGTCACGAATTAAAGAGCGAAGGATAAATATAAGTGTTCTTTTTCCTAGTTGTTCAGACAAGCTACTCAGTGGAAGCTGGCAGGTGCATGTCTGTCATTTCTCTAAAAAACATTTAGTTACCTGACCCTCACTACAAGCATTGTCCTGGACATACATACCATATGACAAATAAACTTAATCTTGACTTGAAATTTCATAGTGGGAACAGATAAAAGGTCTGCGTAAAGGTGGCACGCCACAGTACAGTTCCTTGTTCTAAGCTCTGTCCTCCTCTCAAAGACATTCGGTGCCTCCTGCTCATCTGCAATTCCCCACTGGACAGACTGGACTCCACTCGCTTTATGACGCCCCAGGAGATTGGTGAGGCAAGAACTGGAGTGTATGTGTTAAGTGTTCATCTCCTCCCCAAGCCTGCAGGCTGTTTGCATGTGGATGACTCCCTTCAGCTGCAGTTGCAGCCACTGGTAAGGTCCTGCACAGATGACATCACATTTCATATTATTTGACCCCCCCCCAGGTGCACTCTGCATCCATAGGCCCATAGTTGTACTTGTTCCAAAAGCAGAGGGCAGCCATTTATTCCCAGAGTGAGTCAGAGTGATGACATACTAACACTAAGATGGCAGGAACTGAAAGGTTAGTTCATCACTGCCATAAATTCAGAAATTTCTGAATAAATAAGTGGGACTCTCACCATGCAGCAGTTTATCCCTGAAGGTCTTTCATCTTAAGTAAGCCTCTGCCAGCTTTAGTTTAATACACAGCATTAAAATGAACATTCAGTCTTTAGATTAGTTTAGATCATAGTTATTACATTATTATCTGGACTTAAGTCACTGAACAGTCGTATGTTATAACTTGCATATGCTATCTCAAACCAGCGAAGAACTGTTAGTGTATTGCTAGACTGTGCTGCACTCTTCTGTCATACATTTACCATCGCAGATACTGTTTTACTTTAAAGACATTTATCGATTTATTTTATTACACCTTATGCATATGACAATAAGTACTTTTAACTCGACTAATGTAAAAAGCAAGCAATTCCTTATCTAAGAAATTCATTTTTATTTTGTTCGTAGCTATTTCCCTGTTTATATTTAAATAGTTGTCTTGGTTGGAAGGTCACGTGACTTTTTGGACCGTTGTAAATACCATAGGAAGGTAAAAAGCTGATGGATATGCCTATTTACCAAATATAGTGTAGAAACATTCATTATCATACACTTTTAGATCCTGATCCCCACATCATGGTGCTTTTTTTGCACCCCGTTGTGTAAAATAACAGAATTTGATACGACCGTGCGATATAGCTACTTCCGTAACTGGTGTACCACGTGACATACACGTGTCCTTGGAGTCAAGGCGACACGGTCGCGTGAAGTCGCGCGGTGTTTCTCGTGGTCCACGTAAACAGACTCAGCTAAGAAAACCCTGCTAGCTCTCTGTCTAGCTACGTCTAACTTTAGGTAGGCAGACTTATCCTTATAGTGTAGAATTCGGATTTGACTTAATTTAACAAACTAAACTGTTATATAGTTGTGACATAATTCTGACAACTGGTTGTAACAGTTGGAACACGTTATTGGATAAAAGAAGACGATAGCAACAATGTTGCCTCCCACTTTTGGACTATAATGAAGAACCTCAAATTAATATTTTTTTGTCTGAACGTCGTATTGTTGTGTCGTTGGTGAGTAGCCAAATGTACGTCTAGTACTAAGTAAGCACAGTTTATTCTCAAACTTGTTGAGAGCTTTGGCTACCTAGACTAGCTATCCTAACTAGGTTAGCTAGGTATTCCTCTGACAGCTGTCATATTAACTCCTGCCCGCACTAGCATTAGCTAGCCAGCTAGCTAACTTGGCTAGCTTTCAGTCTACAGTGTGGTAGGTTCTCAGAGATTATATCTTGCTAGCTAGCCATTTAACGTTAATTAATCATACATACACATACACACACACACGATTAAGAGTAACGTTTGTCTCATAACTTAACATAGAAACTAGCAAGATAGAGCTAGTATCTAATTTTTAGAACATTACTCATAGACAAACGTTAGCATGTTGAAGAAGACTGCTGGATAGTTAGCGTGGTGTAACGTATCTCCCGATAATACATGACAGTTGTCATTTCAAATTTCCTAAAGATCAACCTGTCAGCTTCGAAGTTATCGCTAACTAATTTACAAGTGGTTCCAGAAAGGAAGTGTATACGGTACATTAACGGTCCAAAGCCAGAATATGTGTATCTTCTATTTGAAAATGAACGTTTTAGGGCTAGCCACTCTAAGATACCGTGAGACAGTTCATTCACAACGGGGCATGCTTTACTGAACATGGGTGAGCTCGTTTAGATTTTCATGTAGAGTGATTGGCATTCCTGTATTGGGACACTGAGCAAAACAAATATAGGCTAGGCAATGATGCAAAGAAACCGACTTGGATAGCTATGTGTATTTTCTGTATATATCTATGAAGGCTAGGATTAGTGTTACTGTCAGGATGTGTGGAGTCATCGTCACACACACACAAGTGCTGTAGGAGCAAAACCGTATCTTATCGAATCTTACACATGCAGTGCAGTTCAGAAGGTCATGTTGTGTGTCTTAATCCAAATAGATTAGATGTCTTTAACAGCAATGTGTAAGGCTGAAAAGGGAGTTCTCTCCCCAGATACCTTAGCCATAGAACATTCTTATTTGAACTGCAAGAGATCAGTGATTGACATATTAATTCTGTTTGTTAAACCCAGACATGAACTTGCTCCGGCACTACATAGTTCACATTGTAGTTTCAGGTTGAAAGTCTAGGTGACAAGTCAGATTATAGAGTACATGTATCCGGTCGATGCTACATTTGCGGTCTCTTTAAAAGATGGACTTCACCCAACCACCTGCACCATGTGTGTGGTTGATGCCACGTTTGCGGTCTGGTTAAAAGGTGGACTTCACCCAACCATTTGACATCGAGCCAGTCTTTCATGGAAAAACCACCAGTGTTCAGGAGAGAGGAGATGGAATATAATACCCTTCTCTGGAAGGAATGTAACCTGTCATTGGACGACTGTTTCAGGCAGCTGGCATTACATGGTAGTGCAGTGAGGCTGTGTTACTGATGGAGAGGGTGAATTAGCCAAGACAGCTTTGGCAATGGTTCCCAGGTTCCTTCACTTCTTCACTGACAAGACATTGTCCTTCGTGTCTTCTGATTTGAGAATGCAGTTTGAGGTGCTGTCATTAAACTATGACATTGTGTTTTAACGTAAGCTGAGATCATAAGTGTCATGCAGACCCCCTGGTTATTAGTCGCCTTTTGAGGGACAAAGCATTTCTACTTTGTGCTGTGTCATGGTACCCTGCAGAGCACCCAATTGTTAGGCCATTATTTAGCATAGTGACACTTGAACTGTAATATTTAAATTAGTGGTGGTATGAGGTACCCAACACCACTATGTACTCAAATGGGCAATGATGCTTGCTGCAGCGGTCATGGGTGTGATCTTACAGTGTGATGTGTGTAAATTGTGCATATTGATAAGATGACAAAAGCAGAAATGAAATATTTGTTGGAGATCTTGCTTGCTTCTGCTGCTAGGGTGTATGGGGCATTATTGGTAATTTGAACAGGGAGAGTGTGGACTCTTTTCAGGCACCCTCTTCAACATGGCCATTGCTCGGAGCAGGACAAACCCAGACCACAGAACAAGACAACACCGGACATCACTAAGCAGCAGGAAGAGGCCAAGCAGGACAGCAGGGATGACGAGGTACACTAGCCTCTTATAATGCGTTTTCCTCATGTTTCTCTTTTAGGGCATATTGCACATTTATCTCTGCAGTGGACATTTCCTCCTACACATTAAGGTTTTCATTGTTAGTGGCAGATCTCGTTCCTCTCCAACATTTGACATAATCTGTGTGTGGGGAATCTGCCTTGTACTATTTTGCTAATCTCTATATCCACTCTAAGCATTAGTTTGGAATGCCAGGTTTGAGTCACTTAATAGCACCTACTAAAATTTTTTTTAATGTTATACACACTTACATAGGCCACTTTAAAAGACTTGCTGCTCTAATGCAGTTTTAATTCGGAGACCTTTAGGTAGATTTTTGATGCCGGTACATTTTGGAGCACTTTTTGTTAATTCTCTGATGTGAATGTTAAACAGACGGTCTCCTTGGAGCTACCTGCCCTTCATACTAGTGTACACAGCTCACAGATGGACATGGGTCCAGTAGAGGAGCAACAAGCTCTGGAAAATGGACTGCAAGAGAAAGGTGAAAAGGTATGACCATACTGGGTGTGACATTTATCTGCTGCCATTATCATCTGACTTGCGAGATTCTTTTTAAAATCCTGCATTCTTGAAAAGATATCTTAAGCTCACTGTTTTGATCAAACATGCATGAGAATGTTCAGTAGAATGTTCTCTCAGCTTCATCGAAGAACAAACATTTACACACACACCACCAGGGCGTTCAACAGCTGTTCCTTTATTGACCTACCCAGGATTCTGTTTAGGAAACCAGTAAACAGCCTTCAAAATGCTATCAGAAGGATTTACAATTACAGCATTTGGCAGATGCTCATCTTGCAGGTGACCTGTATGTTTATCAGTATGACAGTTCGTGTGCTGTCTGGCAGTCAAACCCATAACCTCAGTCTTGCTAGCATCTTACTGTGACCTGCTTGGTCACATGAGCTACTGGTGCATGATTTTAATAAATCTGGTATTTGCAGGTGGAGAGGACCACAGCAGAGGTGGAGTTGACTCCAGAGACAGGGGTTCCTGAGCCTGACCCAGACCAGGCTGTTCCAGAGTCTTCCATTCCCCAAGAGCAGAACATCCGATCTCGGATCACAGACCTCCCATTTGTCCCTGATGTGCCTGGAACTGCTAGCCAGTCCTCACCTGTCTCTGACATCCTGTCCTCCGGGGCCACTGCCTTATCTGGGCTGGTCCCCTGTGGGTGAGAGCTGTTCAGTTTTTTTTTTTTGGTTTTTTTTTGTTTTGTTTTGTTTTGTTTTGTTTTTAATTGGCCAAAAACCAGATCAAACACGTTTTGCCCTTGATTTGAACTAAACTGTGAAATCTGTCTATTTCAAGGCTTTTTTTTATAATCCACCAACTAATATCTAGCCAGAAAACTTCAGCAAAATGTCTTTCTGTGTTTATCCTTTTGAATATACATTTACACAGGCATCTCCTTTCTTTCTATTATGTGTGAATACTACTGAAAACAGACCAGAGTTGTGAACCATTTGTAATTTCTTTCTCCTCCCACATTTGGTTGTTTTTGTTTTTCCTTCGCAGTGATGCTGATGACTCCTGCACCTCTGCTTCCATCAACACTGTTTCTTCCACGGCTGCCTGTGATGCAGCCGAAAGCCCTCCATATGACACAATCCTCGCCAGGTATGCCAGCAACACAGCACCTTGCATCAGTGTAGTTTAAAAATCCAAAAGACAACAGCTGCTTATTAAAAGATCCACTACTGTGCAGTTTTAGCTCATCTCCTTTAGTTCCTCACCCAGCTGAGAAACTCTTCACAAGAGGAATCTGATTGGATAGAATGCTGAATGTGCAGCAGTTCAAATCTTGGCACAGATAACTGTGCTGGATCAAACTTTTTATAATGAATTTACACTCTTCATGGCAACAGGCTGCAAGTCTCTTGAAATGGCGGTTTGGGTTTGTTTGTTTTTTTGTTTTTTTTTGGTTCGATTAGATTTTGGCTTCTGGATTGGCTTAAACACATGAAATAGTTTTTTTTTAAAAAACCCTGCCAAAGTATGAAAGGGTCCCCAGGGTTTGGAATATTAGAATATCTCTTTTGCAAGTCAGGTTATGCAAGTTTGAAAAATAGATTATGCAACACCTGCTTATTATTCCAGTGAGACAGTATTTTCACCATACATGGTGTGAGCAAAATTTACAGAACACATTTAAGGAAGTAGCTGAATCAAAATGCTGACCTAAATGGCAAGTAACTAGGTAAGAAAACTAGTAACTAGAAGTCAGCATGATATAATCTGCTCTATTTGCTAGTAATCCTCACTCACAGGTTCTGTTGCCTTGCTCTATTCCTGTGCTACAGTGGTCTTCCCATGGTTTTGGAGAATGTCAGCACTCCTGGAGCAGAGAAGGGTACGAAGGGCATTTTAGACCGAGCAAACCAAGGAACCAATGCTTCCAGCAGGTTGGAAGTACAGGTGAGTGCTTCCAGTAGCACTGCGAGAACCTGGCCAGGTGCACATCTCAAGAACACTGAACAGTGTACAGATGTAGGTCCAAATGCTAACATGATTCATAATTAAGATGAAATGTAATTATGACTCATGTTATAATGATGGATGTAGGTCCAAATGCTAACATGAGTCATAATTAAACAATGAAAGCCTCACACAGACCCATGTTATCCGAGATGGCTACCATGAACTAATGCCCATGGGAACATTTTGGCTTGATGCCCCTTATCCCTGCTACTCGCTAAGTTCATTTTGCAGATGTAGCTATGCTACTTACATTTATAAGAAGAAACAGAAAAAAGAATAACACAGAATGTGGCTGGCAAATAACTCATCACTGTAGGTGGTCCTACAGAAATATGTTAAAGCTGTCTTGTAGCCCATTGGCGCAGTCAAGACATTTCTGTGGTTTCTGATGTTAGTCTTCTTGTTTGCATGCTTTTGTACCTGTGATCAAGGCACTGTGAGTAACTTGAACATCTCTTAATATTGACAGGATGTTCACACCACTATGGAATCAGATCCGTCTGTTCCCAGCAAAGACCCGGAAGACATTCCTACTTTTGATGAGTGGAAGAAGATAATGATGGAGGTAGAGAATGAAAAAAGTAAGATTGTGTACTCAGTTAACACTTACAACAGCTCTGTTCTATTTCACATGAACACAATTACTAATCTGAGTGAATTCTCTGATGTTCAGCTTCTTATTTCCTTGAAATGATCTCAGTGTCTAAATTACTCAAATAACACTATTTTGTTTCAACTCCACCAGGTCAAACTACACACACTTCCTGTAATGGTGGTTCCAGCACTGTTAAGAAAGTACAGAAGACTACAAACTATGCCTCTGTGGAATGTGGAGCCAAAATCCTGTGTTCTAATCCTGAGGCAAAGGTATTCAAAGCATCTCACTATATAACAGATTGTAAGGGTTGTATATGGCACTGATGTTAAACAGCTGGCAGGCTTATAGTGATGATGCCTTGTTTCACTGAAGAGTAAGTCTCCAAAAAGTGTGAGCAGTAGTTTATTATACATGATAGAGCAAGTTCATCATACAACTATAAAGTAACCAAACTATAATTTTTTAGCAGACCGAAGTCTAGCCTCAGAATAATAATCTTTGTTGTCATAGTGTAGCCTTTTTTAATTGTTTGTTTGCTTGTTTATATGGTAGAGCACCTCGGCCATCCTAATGGAGAACATGGATATGTATATGTTGAACCCCTGCAGCAATAAGATATGGTGAGCTAATTACTGCATGCAGAATGTGCTTCCTGTGGCTGAATTGACGCAGTAAATCTTACTGTGGGAGTACTGTTCCAGGATCAGATTGCTTCCTGTTATACTGCTATATGTCAGACTTATTCAAGCACAGCCTCTCCTGAACTAAGTAGAGGAAGACTTAGAACTAGTAGTTAGACTATTTGTGGGACTAGTAATAGTTTTTTTGAATCCTTTTATTTAAATGTAAGTGGCTTGCTACATCTGTCTTACCTTTAGGATGGAACCTGGTTGCTGTAATGTTGTTGGTTAGCAGGTAGTGCAAGTCAGCATGTGTTGTAAACAGTCTGTGGCACACAAGGCAGTGGTATTGCTTCTTCAGCTCCACACACTATACTTCACCGTTGCCTTTCTCCTGATCTTTCTTCATGTCCCTCCCCATTTTTCAATCACTGCTCCTCTTCCAATGACAGAACTCACCATTTCTTCAAGTTCAGCCATTCTGTTCCTCTCTGTGCACCTCCAGGTTTGTCATTGAACTCTGTCAGCCCATTCAGGTGAAACAGCTGGACATTGCCAATTTTGAGCTCTTCTCCTCGACTCCCAAAGACTTCCTGGTCTCAATCAGTGACAGGTCAGAACCTTTGGTTTTTCACTGAATGGTCTGCTCTGTTGGCCTGCATTGGCTGATCATTGGCTGATCGTTAGTTGATCATTGGCTGATCTTCTTGCCTGAATACGTTGGTCCATTAGCTTTCTGTTCAGAAAACATTGGCTGAAATGATGTTCACATAGATTCAGTTAGGCCCTCTGATTCCTCAGACAGTTTTGGCACATAGTTTCACTTACGATGTACATGATCTAAAACTCAGCCATCACTGGTGGTAGTTTTCCTCATAGCACTGGTATTTCTCTTTGTCATTATCATTACCAGCCACTCTTTAGTTCCCATTATCAACCATCTAGTGTATCAGAATGCCGGAGAGACCAGGTTAAAAAGTTTCCTTTAAGATAGAGAGGGGCTGTATCTTTCCTTTCCTACTGTGTTATAGTTGTTGTTATTGATCTCGGTGAGCTTGCCTCAGTCTTTATTTTACTGGTCTTCGGTATTGGTTGTAATTGTAAATACAGAATAATTTTATATATATATATATATATATATATATATATATATATATATATATATATATATATATATATATATATATATATATATATTTGTATATATATATATTTGTGTATATATATATATATATATATATATATATATATATATATATATATTTGTGTATATATATATATATATATATATATATATATATATATATATTTGTATATATGTATATATATATATGTATATATGTATATATGTATATATATATATATATATATATGTATATATATATGTATATATGTATGTATATATATATATGTATATATATATGTATGTATATATATGTATGTATGTGTGTCATCTAATAGAATGTATCCTAGCCAGTGCAGTATGTCAAGAGTTCAAGATACAGTTCATCTGGTATACTGATGAAATGCAGGAATCAATGCTGATACCTAGAAGAAATGCAAAATAAGCATAAACTACATCAGACCACTATAACTGCAATACCAAACAATACAAAACAATGTGTTCAGTTACTCAACAGTAGTATGACATTTTGATAGGTGCATGATCAGTGTTCGTTTAAATATTCCACAAATGTATTGTGCAAATAGTCAGGAAATAATGGAGTGATTTGTCCACAGATATCCAACCAGCAAATGGGCCAAGCTTGGGACGTTTCATGCCCGTGATGAGCGCACAGTTCAGAGCTTTCCCCTGGATGAGCACCTATATGCAAAATACGTCAAGGTACATGAGGATTTAAGGAATGGAGCCGCTTGTGTTTAAACCTAATTTGGCCGCTTCTCTGGCCACATTCACAAAGAATCATATCTGCACAGAACTGTTTTGGGTTAGATTTATGCTTTTCACCACATTGCGGTTAAGGTTTGTGAATGTCTCAGACAGGTATCTCATGTTTAGTATAAACTTTTTCAGAATTGGAGTGTTAATTCATGATCGGTTCACATATCTTCTGATACATTACTCCTATCTCTTTACTCTTCATGGGTAGTATTTGGGTAGGATTCATTTGTCAGTTTAAAGCCATAATCAGCAACTCCATTCTTTTATTCTACTAGTGTATCTCTCCTCTCAGTGGTTTCTCTTTTTTCCCCCTCTCTCTCTCTCTCTTTTCTGCTTCAGATGTTCACCAAGTACATTAAGGTTTGCCCTCCTCTTTTCCTAAGATGTGCTTGGATGCATAGATGAAAAGATCAAAGCTGAGTGTGGTGTTGGGGGACTGTAATGTAGTCAGTCACCATTTACTTAGCTGAATTACACCTCTGCTACAGGTTGGCCGCAAACAATCTCCAAATGTGTAGAAATGTTTAAAAGGTCCTGAAAGCAGAGTGCAGTAGTGGTATGAGGCTCTCACTCATCTGTTGAAGTCATTTCCCACATGCATTTCCTAAACTCAGCCCCTCAGGAAAATGTGATGAGCCTCTTTAGGTATCTCAGACCTAACAGCAGCTACTGAGTAAACACCTGAATACTTTAATGATGACCTCTGAACTGTGCACCTACCTGTGAAACTAAAGCTGGGTCTCCTGGGTGAGGCTGTCTGATGTTGACTTTGGCACAGATGATGCCCTGTGGTCAGTAGATATTTCCTTACAACTCAGCTAAATAGTTACTCACTGCTGCTGGAGGCTTTGTTTTAGTGACTCTTGGTAGTCATGCGTGTTGGGCCGAAGTGCACTATGAAATTATTCATGTGACTATGCACGACGCAGGTCATTTCTTCATGAGGCAGGCTGTGTTGGGTGTGTGTTGTTTTTAAAATAACAATACTTATACACTCACTCTATTTGTTTCACTGACTAACTTTGAATTATGTGTTGTACATAGTAAATGGGTGCTCTTATCTAAGGTGACTCATTTTTTTATTGTTCCACATGGTTTTGAAATCATGTTAAGTGGGCCATTTGCAACACAAGCTGCACTCAGGGAGGAGACTCAAGCCATTATGGGCCCTTTTTGTGATAAAAGTTCAAATATTTTGTATTTTACAATCAGAACAAAGACCTGTAATGGAGGCTCTGAGTCGAGTGCTTATAAACTCCAACCTGACTGCAGCTCAATAACTCCACCTTCTCTGGTTCCTTCTGTTGGCAACTTGGTAGTGTTTTTCTGCTTCCCTTCATTTGTTCAGTTCTGTGTCACTACACACACAATTTTGGGGGTTCTGAAGTACTTTGGACAATCAGGTTGGTCAATCCCGTACCTGTTCAGCACGTGCTTCTCTCAGTAGAGTAGGTTAGGGAAACGAAATGTCCATCATTATCTCCCATTATATGACTTTGCAATACTTATGAAATTAATGGTGTGTACCTGCTTTATGAATAATATTCCTATTATTCTATAGTTTGTTCACAGGTTGGTGTCTGAATAGAGGCGGTGCTTTTGGGTGGTGTCATTCTTGTTTTTGTTGTTGTTGTAGGTGGAGCTGCTATCACACTTCGGGTCAGAGCACTTCTGTCCCCTCAGCCTCATCAGGTAACGGATGCCAAATGTTTCATAACACACGAAACAGGATGGACTGAAGAACGCATTCTGTCTAATTAATGATTTAGGTTACGTGTACTATCCTCGCTTGACTGAAGTAAAACATGACATTTTAGTTTAAATTCTTTTGCCTGTAAAATAATAAATGATAGTCAATCTTTTGGTGTAAGCAAAACAAGGAAAATCAAAATGCTGTAACCTTAAGTAGATATAGGGGAAGGAAAATCAGACTCTTTTGTACCAGCAAGAATAAAAATCCATAGATTTTCTTAGTCATTTTTGTTCTACATGTAGGTAATGTTATGTTAAATGTTAAATAGATTGTGCCAACATGGTTTATCATGGCTGCCTAATAGTTTCAAACTATTCTGCCTTCTTTTGTTCATTATACCACATTGCCCATTTTACTTTGGCACATGTTTAATAATGTAAATCACTTTTAAGCTGTGCATTGCTAACTCTTATAAAATGATATCAGTATCAGTAGGAGTCAAGTGCGGTTTGCTTTAAGGTCTGTGTCTGCCTCTTTGTTTTGTGATGTAAGGGTTTTTGGCACAAGTATGATGGAGGAGTATGAACTTAACTCAGAGCCATCGGAGAGACTCCCTTTCCAGGATGACGACTATGGTGAGGCCTAGCTGTTACGCTCCAGTAGTCAAGTAATGATCCACAGAAATGCTGACTCCAGACAAACATTCTGGTTTCTGGTTTAACCTTCTGAGATATCCTTCTGTATATGCATTACAAGGGAGAATCAGCTGTCAGTTTGAATATGTCTTTTCTGTGCTTGGGGTGGAGAGTCACCGATTTAATGTTAGCAGCTATTGGCAGTTGCATATAGGAAAGTACTGTCATACTACAATTTAAATGTTTCTCTTTAACTGTAGATGACCCACCTAGATATGCACATTCAGATGACAAAACTTCAAAAAATCTAATCGGGTCTGCCAAAGGTGAGTGTCATGGTATTTGACATCTTGTTTATGTCTTATTTGTTTCTTGGCCTGATTTGATTACAGGAATGAATGCATTGTGTTTAATATTTACATTTACATTTACGGCATTTAGCAGACGCTCTTATCCAGAGCGACTTACAAAAGGGCTTTGTCATTTACTCATAGAATATATCCTAAAACAGTACAGTAGGTTAGAGTCCGACATACCATTGAACTAGAATACTGTGGAATACAGGGATTAATGTTGATACCTAGAAGTACAAAATACATAATGTCTATCTTAAGCAATGATAAGTGCAATAATCAATAAGCGCTAGAGTTTGTTAAACAACATCAAGAATACCCTACAATAAGTATTAATTTAGTCAGTCAATATAGGAGCAGGGTCAGTTGTCCTTTAAATATTCTGTAAATAGATGGGTCTTCAGTCTGCGTTTGAAGACTGCAAGGGACTCTACTGTCCAGACAGCAAGTGGGAGTTCATTCCACCATCTTGTAGCCAGGACAGAAAATAGTCTTGATGCTTGTCATCCATGAGACCTGAAGCAAGGTATTTCAAGCCGAGCCGTTTTTGAGGTTTGAAGTACTCGAGGCACGGGCTTTGAACATTGACCTCATGTATAAAGGGGCTGGTCCATTTTTGGCTTTGTAGGCAAGCATCAAGCTTTTAAATCTGATGCATGCAGCTACAGGGACCCAATGAAGGGAGCACAGCAGTGAAGTAACATGTGTGAACTTCGGAAGATTGAAGACCAGTCGTGCTGCTGCATTCTGGACAGGTTGTAGAGGTTTGATGGCTCTTAGAGGAAGACCAGCAAGTAGTGAGTTGCAGTAGTCTAGTTTTGAGACCACAAGACTGCACAAGCACCTGGGTAGCTTCCTGCGAGAGAAAGGGCAGAATCCTTCGTATGCTACAAAGGAGGAATCTGCAAGACTGGGTTAAATTAGAAACATGAGTTGAGAACGACAACTGGTTGTCCAAAGTTCTGCCCAGGCTACTGGCAGCTTCGGATGGTGATACCAGGGAGTTCTTGAAGAAAACTGTGAGGTCATGGTAACGGTTGGGAGTACCTGGGATGAACAGAAGCTAGGTTTCACTGGGGTTGAGCTTCAAGTGGTGGGCTGTCATCCATGATGTGATGTCAGTCAAGCATGCAGAAATACATCTCAAGACCTGTATGTCAGAGGGTGGAAAAGAAAGAAGTAATTGAGTGTCATCAGCATAGCAGTGGTAGGAGAAACCATGAGAAGATATTACATCACCAAGAGAAAGAGTATACAAAGAGAAGAGAAGGGGGCCCAATACTGAGCTTTGTGGAACACCAGTAGAGAGTCTACATGGTTTGGATGTGGATCCTCTCCATGTCACCTGATAGGACCGTCCCTCCAGATTGGACTGAAACCATCTCCAAGCAGAGCCAGTCACACCAAGCCTGAAGAGAACAGAGAGAAGAATGTTGTTTTTCATTGTGTCAAAGGCTGCTGAAAGGTCTAGAAGAATAAAAACAGATGACACTTTAGCAGCTGTTTTTACGTCACTGCTATGAGGGCTGTTTCTGTAGAATGTGCTGGTTTGTAGCCAGACTGATTGGGCTCATGCAGGTGGTTCTGGGTGAGGAAAAGAGACAATTGATTATAAATTGCACACTCGAGGGCTTTTGAGAGGAAAGAGAGAAGTGATACCGGTCTGTAGTTGGTAACGTTGGAGCCGTCAAGTGTGGCCTTCGTGAGGATTGGTACCACCCTGGCAGTTTTGAATGCAGTTGGCACATATCCAGAACATAAGGAGTTGTTGATTATGACAGAGATGAAAGGAAGCAGATCTCTTGCGATTGTCTGGAACAGAGCGGAAGGAATTGGATCCAACGGACATGTAGTTGGATTGCTGGAAGTCAGGAGTTGAAGAATTTCATCTGAGGAGAGAGGAGAAAAAGAAGTCAGAGAGTTGGATGTTGGGGAATACACATTGGTTGGAGGAGTGGGAACAAAGGAAAAGGACTGTTGGATTGCTGCAACCTTCTCAAAGAAGGTGATAAAATCCTCTGGAATAAGAGATGAGGAAGGAGGGGCAGGGGGAGGATTCAGGAGAGAAGAAAAAATAGTGAAGAACTTGCATGGATCAGATGCTGATTATTCGAATTTTTCTCTGTAGTAGGATGAATTTTCGGATGTTACTTCCAGTGAGAAATTGGAAAGGAGAGACTGGTATGAGCTGAGTTCTGAATCTACGTGAGATTTACTCCATTGCCTCTCTGCAGTCCTTAGTTCTCTCCTGTAGCAGCGAAGTGTTTCTGTTGGCTGGGGGCAGGTGGGGAGGACTTAGCAGGTCTAGAGGAGAGAGTGTAGAAATGAAAGAATTTGTAACTGTATCCAAAGAGAGAGAAGACAGAGCATCAGGGTGAGGAAGAGTGGACAAAATAGTAGAAGTAAGGGAAGAGGGAGTTATGGAGTGCGGATACATAATGCATAATAATAGACATTATGTTTCTTTTTGAAGAGTGTATGTTGGCAATAAAACAAAAAAAAAAAAGTCCAGCATGAACCATTACAGGGTAAAATAAAACTAACATTTACAGTATACTGGCTTTTTTACATAACCACTAGTAGCCAAAGGTTAATAAACTATAGCATAATTGGGTTATTTGTACTGTTTATAAACACAGACTATGCTGTATATTTACAGATGCTATTCTAAATATGGTGAACAACATTGCTTCCAATGTATTGGGTGGAAATCCAGAAGATGGGATTGGAGGTACAGTCTACACACACACACACACACACACACACACACCAGTGAATGGTTTAAAGAGTTTGACCCATGAGGTACACTTTGCTTCTATAAGGGCATGGAAAAATAAATGCCAATAAAATTGCCAAATAGGCCCAAAACATAAAAGTATTTACATCTTTCTTTGATGTTTGGCAGGCAATTATTCCTCTCTAGATCTAAATTTGACAGAAACATCAGGAACACCGGCAACCCCTACCACCCCCTCTGATATTATGTGAGTTCTGTAAATATGAAGCCTATTAACATTAAAAGACTGGAAATTTAATTGGAAAACAACTTGGATGCTGTCTTGTTGTCTTAGGAGCCTCTGATGCATTACTTATTACTCTGTGTTATTATTCTTACTAAGGTTGCATTATTTATTGGATGGCATATAGGAGAGCTTTGCCAATATGCTAATAAAAACTTAAGATTACTTGACCAATAGAGGCTAATTAGCTTGTGTAAGCGTTTATTTACTCATAGTTCTTTGGGTAAACATTCCTTCACTTCTCTTATTTCCTCAGGCTAGAGATGCTGAAGACAGACCAGCATAATTTTAATGAAATCACAGAGACACTTCCTATCATAGAAGACAGAGGAGGTGAGGCCTCGCTCCCAGAGACTCCCTCAGCAGTGCTGCCAGCTGTAGGGTCCCTTGTCCCGGAGTCCCCTGACCAACAGCAGATTGTCACTTTGCTGCCCAAAGAGGAAGGGGAGGAATCAGAGGCCTCAGACCAATCAGAACAGCCCCCTGGCTCCGTGACACAAGAGGAGGAGGAGCAGAGAGTGAAGGCAGAACGGGATCGGCAGTACTCAGGAGTATGGGAGAGTGTGAGGTGCCATGAACTGACTCCTCACCGCTGTTCTTATGTCCTTTCTCTTCAAGAGCACCTTCTGCAGCAGTGCTTCCCACTGCTGCCTTTCGAGAGGAAAAAGGAGATGAGGAAGAATGGACAGCAGTCACAATCTCAACCCAGCATGGATCGGCAGGAAACGCACACACCAGTTCCAGTTGTGGTTTCATCATCTATAACGCAGGAGCTCCACACGGTGGAGGCTTCTTCCCTTCCGGAAGCTTCCACCTCACAGGTAGTGGTTCCACATTTCCCTGAGAGTGAAAGCAAGCCTGAAGTGGGACTTGTGGATCTTGCACCGAGTCTAACCTCGACCCTGCTGGAGCCTGCGTCCGCCCACACTTTTGCCTCCAGAGCCACCCAAGCTGTAGACTTCCTAGCCCCTTCAGCCACGGAGCTTTCTGACCAGCAGCTCCCACCACAGGTGCAGAGCAGAGAGAAACCAAGAAAGCTCAAAAACACCTCCGTCCTTACCTCCCACTTAGTATCAACATCCGCTCCAGTTTTAGCCACCAGAATGGATGAAGCAGGTCATGACCCCAAGCCCCAGTCTGCACCGGAGAAATCAAGTGCTGAAAAAGACACCTTAAGAGTGAGTGTGATGACCGACACCATGGACCAGGCACCCTTCAGCCCTGTCTCCACCCCCTCAGGTCAGTCCTCTCAACCAGCTATGACCAGGACTGCAGCTGCCGCTGGGACATTTACTCCTATGCCCATAACAGCACCCGTGGATGGGATGGCGGTTGGAGCTGAGCCCAGAGGTGAGGAGCTCCTGGAGGACATGACTCTCGGGGGCCATGCTGCAAATGGTCAGCCAAGCCAGCCATCCCCCACTGAGTTCTATGCTGAAATGCTCAGCACTACGGACGCGCCAGTCCCTGGCTCCAACCAGAAGGAGTCTGTCTTCATGAGACTCAACAACCGCATCAAGGCCCTGGAGATGAACATGTCTCTCAGTGGCCGATACCTAGAACAGCTCAGTCAGAGGTGAGAATGGGAAGCCCCAGAACTTTACAGGTTACTCTCTAACCTCTAGAGTTTATACTACATGTGCTTGATTTGTCCTTAGTCATTTTAATTTAATTTTATTTAAATTTCTTTTTAATATATACGTTGTCTCGGCTTTCACAGGTATCGAAGGCAGATGGAGGAGATGCAGAAGGCTTTCAACAAAACCATTATTAAACTCCAGAACACGTCAAGGATGGCAGAAGAACAGGTCAGCAAGATCTAAAATTACTTAACTATTTTAACTACTTGAGATCCTAACAGACTAGAAAGTAAATGAAGCAAAGTTCAGTGACGGCATTTCTCTGTGTTGGCGCAGTTAAGTGAACAGTTATTGCGGACACTGCTTTCATATATTTTTCTCCAGTATAGCAATCAGTGAAGGCTGGCTGAAGATCGCTGTTACATTTGTTTTATTCCCTGTAGGACCAGAAACAGACCGAGTCTATCCAGGTCCTGCAGGGGCAGCTGGAGAACGTGACTCAGCTTCTTCTGAATCTGTCTGCGCGAGTGAGCCAGCTACAGACAGAGGTAGCCGATAACTAGGCTGTGATGTGAGCCTTTTCACAAGCACCACTACCATCTAAACATGCCTCTGTGTTGTTGTGCAGGTCTGTTAGACACAGCTACCTGCTGCTCTGTCTCATCCTCTTTGTTGTTGTGCAGGTCTCTGATAGACACAGCTACCTGCTGCTCTGTCTCATCCTCTGTGTTGTTGTGCAGGTCTGTTAGACACAGCTACCTGCTGCTCTGTCTCATCCTCTTTGTTGTTGTGCAGGTCTCTGATAGACACAGCTACCTGCTGCTCTGTCTCATCCTCTGCTTGCTGCTCGGCCTGGTGGTCTGCACCAATTTCTGTTGCGTGTCAACTGAGAGGCCATCGACAGAGCATGATGTGTCCCTGACACAGACCTACAGCTACTGCTGCCCTGAGCGGTCAGTCTCCCAACACTCTACATGCTTACTCGTGTACATGAGTGCGAGAGCGTGCAAGAGCGTGCGCTCGCACACACACACACACACGTGTGTTGGCATTTCTTTGGGTAGTTGTGTCCAGATGTTCTCATTTCAGAGCTTCCCCTGGTTATGAAGATGTGAGTCCAAAGAGGAGGGCATCCTTTCCCCTTACACAGTCATCAGGGCAGATTCTACCTACTGAAGGTAAAACTGTGTTTTGTTGTAAAGCAAACCTACAGCTAACAGCCTTTTAAAATACTGCATAACACTCATGGAATTAGTATTATATTTTGTTGAACTGATAGAAAGAAGTTTCTAAAGTTAGCAATGGCAACGCTTATTTCTCTTGATATAAATGATGTCTCTAAAAACAGATCATCAGTTTTGCTCTGTCAGGTGTATTGAGAGGGTTTTCTGTTCTAGAGGAGCTGAAGTGATTCAAAGTGCTTTGTGATTCATTTGCTGCAATTGGTGTTTATTTTGTGCCCTTTTTGTAGGTCCACATGAAGCTTGCAATGTAGTAACTGGAAATAAAAAGGTATGATTGTGTTTCTGTTTTACTGATTTCTCCAGTGTGGAACTCCAGGGGTCACGTACACATGACACTACTTACATGAAATGATCTTCCTTCAAGTTTGCTCCATGTTAAAGATGCTTGCAATTAGTCCCAAAGGGGCAGCAAACACTATGGCCACTTTGCAGACAGATTTAAGCCATTTTTACATTTTTTGAGTAACACTCTTGCTCTCTTTCCTCTTTCAGAAGAAACGTTGTAAAATGAAATCCAGAGGGATACCAGAGACGATAACTCCCACTCTCCTCTCTGTCCCCAATGGGGCACTGCCATGTAATGGCTGCCCTCCCCAAGGCTTGGACTTAAAACCGTCCTCGGCTTGTGTCCTGGGCCCCCTTCCCTTCTCCCTCGGGGACCCTCCATCTGAGGGCAGCTCCGAAGCCTCGTCCCAGTCGGACGAGCCTTCCTTCTGCGGCATCACTCCGTGCAGCCGCCTGTGCGATGGTCTCCCGCCCCTGAAGAGCCACTCAGAGCAGAGGTCCTATAAGCGACGGCGCTCCAAGACCGGAGGCCCCGTTGCCGAGCAACTACTCCAGTCGGTACAATGTAACGGCCCGCCGGTAGGGCCTGGACCCTCACTCGATGGCTTTAACAGGGCAAGAACGGAATGGAGTGCAGGCAGGGTTGGAAAATCTGACCTCTCCAGGCTGTCTTGAGAAAACCGTCTGGACTGAAACTTCCTAACACTGCTGTTCTATGTAGCGACCACTGATTGGTGGCTAGTAGCTTCATAGCCTATTTTTGGATGTGATAGCAATCTGGAGTCTAGCAATTCTTATGGGTTTAAGTGCCACTATAATGTTGCATTTATCCTGTGGATGTGTGAACACTGACCATGATTGTGGGAAGCCAGGACAAGGTCGTGGGCTTCGAGAAAATAATCTGCTCTCATACTGGAGTTCAGTTGAAGCTGAAAGCGTGGCTGGATGATGATTAACAATCGTCTCCATGCACTGCATCTTTTATCATAAAATCATAACTCACTGGTTTTTATCTGGCAGGGACTGGAGTAATGTGCTTTACTCAGTGATATTTGGACAAAAGTTGTTTGAGCAGTTTTGATAAAATAAAAAAATCATATCCTGAGCTTTAACTTGTTCTTTCTTGAACCAGATATTTTTGTCCCAGATTCAATTTCAGCAGTATGGTGGTTTCTAAAAGACTAGATAATCAGACTATAAAGATGAAATGGTAACACTACTGGATAGTAGTGTACTGTCTGTAATATTTGTTGACCAAATGCTCAACAAAAGACACATGCACCAGTACAGATGTTAGTCTGGCCAATGATACACACACACACACACACACGCACACACACCCCAGTACAGACATCAGGCTGGCCAATGCCAAAAACAAAAACCCCTACTAACTACAAGCCCGAGTCCTGCCCCATCTGTAATGGAAACCAAAAACTCTCTTAGCTAACTTCCTCACTGACCACAAAACACACTAACAAAGACCCAATCTCAAGACAAACAGCAACCAACCCTACTACATCTGGTATGACTAATGATATGCAATGATGAATATACATGCACACATGCAAAAGTCAGTAAAACATAATTGTACAAGTGAGCCCTGGGCTGCCGGAACTGCGCTTTGTAGGCCCTTTAATAGAACTTTTCACTAAAGAGAAACAGCGAAATATTAATTTCATTTTACCTTTCAATCGTTAGATTGTGTGTTGTCTGAAAGTTTACAGGGAAACAAGAATCTAGAAACCTCCAAATTATAAGGAAACATCCTTACTCCCGCACAGAGAATAAACCGGGTGACCTCTGTCTTCACCATGTGGTCATTCTTGGTAAATATTTACCCCACTAAACTGCAGGTCAGTTTAACTGTATGAAATAAGACAAAGTTGTAAACAGCATGTGATGGTACTGAAGTAATGCTTATGCTTTACTCAGTAATGTTTGGATTATTGTGGTTAAATTTCTGTGATCTTTTGAAATTAATAGGTCATCAGATAAATTTTGGCACTAGCTTCAGCACTAACACTGGAAAGCAAAAATCGGATCCTTAAATTATTCCAATTTTCACTTAAAGCCGTGGGCAGGATGTTTATAGACATATAAAGTGATAAGCCAATTTGATGACCATCACCATGAACTGAATTCACTGATGATGTCCATTACATTCATCAGTTCTACAGTGGATTGGTTAAACTCCCTCTGCCCTGGCAGCTCCTCCAGCCAGTGCAGTGTAACGACCCACTGGAAGAATATGATTTGATGGCTACTAACTTATTGTTTTTTTGTTTTTGGTTTTTTATAGGTCCATGCAAGTCTTTTAATCATCTTATTGGTTTTATCTCCCACTGTACTGTCATGCTTATCCTGGGGGCATGTTAAGACAGCCCACTGTCCTGGAAACCAGGGTCACAGAGAAGAAAATCAAAAGCTTAGATCTGTAATGCATTACATGGCTCTTAATTAAATACTGAGCAAACAGTCACACAAATGCCTTTGGGAGTGACTGGATGGATACAAGGCACTTGTACTGATATCTTTGTTTTTTCTGTCTTCTGCTCTGTGCTGCATTCACTTCCAACTTCATCTCCCTGTGTGTAGTGAGATCTTTTTTCTGGAAGCTTCTTCAATGGGTGAGGTTTTTACTCATTCTGTAAGATGGTGGAACTTTTGGGCCATGGTGTTCTGACACACTCCTGTAGATTTAGTTTCTTCCCTTATCTGTATTCTGCTACATGTGTGAGTCCAGACACTTGACATTGCCACACTTGACACAGCCGTCGCTCCTCTAGATATTCACCTGTTCATTGTTCACTGGACTCTGCAATCCTGATCAACTGGACGAACACAGGACCAGTGGTAGTCCTGCTCCTCCACTATCTGCAGAATTAGTGGTAACATACTTCACCCTCTGTTTCGTTCTGCTGTCCAACACACTTTGAATAATTCTAGGACTATATGCAAATATATATTACTCAACTGTTATTACTGACAAATAACCTTTTCTCAATATCCTAATAGTTCAAAACAATCTGTCACAGCCAGTCAAATACGACCCACTTCCTGGTCCCCCATCACCTGAATACTGATGATTTTCACTTGTTTCCAATCTGTTGATCCTGATGTTTATTGTGAAGTATTTCTTCAGGTTAGTGAGTGTATTGACCAATTTTCTGATATTAAATTGTATGCATTGCATTTCTGCTGTTATCCACACCAAAGCTGAGCATGATATGTCAAAATGAAGACACAGCCTTGTAGTATATTTTTAATTATGTACGTACAGCATTACAACAAAGAAGTCATCAAATTCCATTCCATGTTTAAATCACTGTTACACTTTTTCGCTGTGCTCTGAGTTCTGAATGCCTCAAAGCGTCAGACCTTTTCCAGGAAGAAGCCGCAAAAGCTTCAAGAGGCTTCATCTGCCCATCACTGGTTTTGGGGGTATGTGGGGGGAAAAAGCCTTACAGACAGGGACATAGAGCACTAGGCAAATAAAGATACAAACACATCAAACACATATAATCAAGCTACACAATAATCACAGCTATCAATGCCAAAGAGTAAACCAAAAGTGTCAATCAAACTCATTGGTTTTTAAAGAGCAAAGTCCTTCCCACTAGTAGAATGTCTGCTAGATGATTACAGATGATTTAAAGGTCTCCCCTACTCCCAGGCCACCTGTACTGTAGAACACACTCAAGATAAAAGAACAAATTTGCATCAGGCTTCAGACAGGTGTTGTTATTGAATTCCTAGATGCATTCCATTTATTTTTTAGCAGGCAGGAGACTGGTCACTTTATCAAAGCCTGTTTTAAAATGTCACACTATTGCCTGAATACGTTCCTGTGCTTCGGGTTAAATTTTTCTGAGCTGCTTTAGTTTTGCAGCCCACTCATGTTTTTGAGTTTCCTCAGCCTGGGGAATCAAGTAGTCAAGACAGTAAACAAAGAATACAGATTCTGATTTTAGTGAAATCTCAGACAGTCTAGTGATGGACTGCTGGCCTGTTCTACCAGTTAGTCTTAGTAAGGCCTGCTTTTACTTCATTCTCTAAATTCATTTTTGTATTTTTGACTTCTATGTTTTCTTCCTGGTCTGTTTTTATTTATTTTGTTCTTTGTCAAAACTAATATTTTCTCTTAAAGTCCTTTTGCTTTCCTATTCCTTTTTCAGGTCTTCATGTGTCATTGAGACTCTTTCGGTCTTTGTAACATACTTCTTGTCTTCTTTGATATGTTTAGAGTGGTGGCACTTCTTTGTGCACACAACACAGTGTTCATTTTTGGAGCACACCAGAAGTCGTACTCATGACAGTTCTCCTCACAAACAGAGCAGCATGTTGCCTTTCTGTGCCACAATGAAGCATCTTCAATGGGGACTTTTTCTTTGTGAGACTTGATGACAGTAAAGGTAACATTTTCATCCTTCTCAATCTTTTCTTTATTAATTTTCAGTGCTTCCTGTACCTATGATGTAGTTCATCATGTTTTGACTCAATGTACACAATGTGGTTGTGTAGATTGCATAAAATGGCTTTAAGTTGATTGCACTCTTCCAGAACACTTTCAGTCTGTTTTAAGCTTTTTCTTTTAAGGCTCTCCAGGGCTTTAAAAATATTTTAAAACTGTTCTTTGTTTTCTCCCCAAACCAAAACACTCAGAATTATTTTGTTTACATAAAATCGTGAAATAAAAATTGCCCCTTGAAAACAAGTAGACTTAAATAGTTTGTCATTGTGAACAAATCGAAATTTTTTACCATTGTATGTTACAATGTCAACCTCATCACCCATGTTTTATAAACTGAGAGAAATGCTGGTGCAGTTGTTAAAATGGACTCCATAATTTAACTTTAAAATATTTGCTTAAAGGTGCATAGAAAGTCAAATCAATCACTGACTAATCCATTGTGGATCATCTAAAAAGAAAATGATACTCATGCGAAACAGTCAATTGACATCTTGCATTCAAAAGTATTTATATATTAAATTTGCATCTAAATCTGCATAAGTTATTCTTGCAGAAATTAAATTACATTTCCAGGGAAGGATTTGTGCTAATAGGCTACCAATATAATGGGGAGGGAGGGTTTTGGAACACCACCACAGAGGGCCATGGTTACAGGAAAAGTAGTGTTACTTTTCTGCACAGTCAGAAAGGGAAACCTTTGTTGTTTTTTGTTTTACATAGCCTTATTACAGTGTACTATGAGGTTCAATTTTGTGGGATGCCTGCACTTGTGAGGATATTGTGTAACGAGATTGCAACTGGCCTGAAATCCACATATAATCATATTCATGGCATATAATATATTCATGGCATATAATCATATTGCCTGAAATCCACATATAATCATATTCATGGCATATAATCATATTCAGGGCATATAATATATTCATGGATTTGCAGTAAAGAAAGTGCTAGTTGGCACCTGGTAGGGGAAGTGGTACAAAAACAAGGAAGTTGTCATCGTAGAATGTCACCAACAGTCTGCTGTTTAGTAGAAGAAACAGAAGTGTGTTGCTAGCTATACTGAGGTCAGCTTTGCACTCCACTTTGGAGTCATTGGTAAGCATAGCAATGGATTATGTGACTACTGTAAAGTTCTCCAAGCATCAGGTAGCAAACGAACTGCCACTATCAAGAAGGCAGTGGCAGCACATGTATATCAGCAGAGAAGCAAACCAGCTTTTGCTCCTAGCAATCAGCTCAGAGGTTGTGCACTTACAAACTGCAGTAATAAGATGATTAGAAATTGTGGAAACCGTTTTTGTTGTCTTCCTTACCACACTTCCTTACCACACTTCCTTACCACCATTTCACTGGGAGTTATACTGTGTATGACTATGTATGTGACAAATAAACCGAACTTGAACTTGAAATACTGTAGTTATTTTTATTCGCTTTCCATATAGATGTAAACACCCCAGTAAACACACTTCTCACTGCTGATTTGCAAGTGTGTAGTGCTCACCTAGCAGTTTCTGAAAAAGACTGGCAAACTTACCTGCTTGAAGAGGTCAGCTGTCCCAAAGCCGGCTTTGCCACCTTCAGATTCATCTTGCAGTTCAGTTGCTTAGAAAGCAAAGATTGAAGGAAAACTTCAGAAGAGGATAAATATTCTGGTGATGAATTAGGATCAGTGTATTTAAAAACCACAACCAGGTTTAGGGCAAAGTTTCCTCAATGAATTAACTTTCATGCTACTGCCAGATTAGGCTAAATTGAAATTCAGAAGACATTATATCCTGTGACTTGTATATATTCTTTAAATATACAATACCTAATATAATATAGTATATATAATACCTAATGGTTTTCTTTATTTTAAAGTTGTTTTCAGGAAAAGAAAACACACACTCCATCGTTTTGTTCTGAAGTGAAAGATCAGTTTTGGTGTAAAGGGGAAAAAAAAATTGCTGGTCAAACCATGTAAACCAAATACCTACCAAATGTCAAGCTTTAGACCCTAGACTGACCATGCAGAAACTTACCTCCTGGTGACTGAAATACTGAGGTTTCCTGACAGTTTGTTATCCAAGTATGCTGGCATGACCAGGAAGTCAGACACCATTTGAGTGTATAATTATTGATCATTATTGTTAAACAGTTATCTGTACATTTAATTTGCTACTGTGAATCAGATCATCTACAAGGTATTTCTTCCCTCCAAGGCCATTCATTGCTGTCTATGGACGTTGAAAATAAGGCACTACAGACACATTTCCCACTGGCTTCATTGCAGGCTGACTCTTGTGTGATTGAGCTTCTCCTTGAAACTGCGTCTTCAAACCTTTAACTGCACTTTTTTTTTTTTTTTTTGGTACAATATAACGAATCATGTCTAAATGCATCCCAGTGCATTTAACTTCATCTAACGACTGAGTTGTTATTAACAGTGATCTTAAATGTATATCTAGTTAGCAAATTTAATTAATTTGCTTTGTACATAGGATTTCTTAGTGTTTGAATTTATATACATTTGGTAAATAAAGCCATTGTTGATTCATCTTGGCTCATGTGCTTAATATTTTCTGCCTCTTGAAAAGTGTTTCACAAAACAACTAAACGACTGCATTGAACATACTGTACATCGTAAACGGGCCATTTTCAGATCATTCACTGAACTTATATATATTAGGGGTGGGACTTTAACGCGTTAATTTCGATTAATTAATTACAGGAAAAATAACGAAATAAAAAATTAACGCGTTTTAATCACACTTTTGCACCGGTGCACGAGTTCCAGGCATACAGATTATATTGACGCACAATGTGATGAGCATGATGGAGATGACGGAAGAGGCTACGCTGGTGGATGGGAAATTTAAGTACAAGAAACTTCCAGATGGAAATACAAACAAAAGGAAGGAGTTTGCTTATCGCAGGAGCACTTCCACCCTTCGTTACTACCTCAACGAAAAACATGTTGAGGCCAGCGCGCAGGTCAGTAATGTTAATTTAGCTGCTAAATGTGATAGTATTCCTAGTACGAGCAAACAGTGTCGCCAGCCAACACTCGACCACATGTCGGGGTTCACATTCAGATACAAAATGTCAAAGTCCACGTCAGACAAACTGACCAATTCACTGGCGAGATGGATTGCTGTGGACTGTAGACCGCTCTCTGTGGTCGA